>NW_020920757.1:0-1397 GCF_003984885.1 Neopelma chrysocephalum
GGGTCTCCCCGGCCGCCCAGCGCGCTGTTTTGCTTATTTGCATTCTAAATAAATCTTTAATAAATTTTTGATACTATATTTCAGCTTAGTTTCATTTACTTATAACACTCTCCATCCTGGAATAGCCTCCAGAAACCAAAGAACCAAGCCCCCACCATGTGACAGTTCAACCCCATCGGTGTGTGCCAAGGGCTCCTTTGTGATGTCACGGCCTATCCTCTCCATTCTGGAACAGTCCCTGGCAACCAAAGAACCAACGCCTCACACCCCCCCAGTGCAGCCCCACCTGTCTGCCACGGGACTCTTTGGGATGTCACGGCCTTTCCCCCCGGAAAGAAAGCCTGGAACCTTGGGGTTTCAGATGCACTTGACGGACCACCCTGTGCACTCCTTGGGCAGAAAGAGCTTTCTGTCCTGCCACCTTTTGTCTGGCAGGAATCTTCAGCTGTGTTCATTTGGGGCAGTCAGACTGGCAATTTCAGTGCAGGGCTCCTGCCAGCCAAGGACAGCCCTTTCCCCCTGCAACGAAAGCTTAGAGCCTCAAGGTCTCAGGTGCAGCTGGTGGGATGCCACGGCCCGAGGGGAAAAGGGAATGGGAGGCAGCACTGCAAGAAGGGTTCGGACACAGGTGAAGGGTCTGGAAGCAATGCCAATTTATTGAAGGAACACGGGGACTTAAATAGGGTAGGTCTGAGGGGAGGATTCAGAACCAGGGAGGAGCTTGGGACTGACAACCCAGGGAGAGATAGGATTGGGAGACAGGGGAAAGGTGGGTGCAACTTCTGGGTATCCAGGGGAAAGGACCAATGGTAGCTCATTCTGCACTGTGGCAAACTCCAACCCATCAGTGACAGAGGCGTGGGAAAGCAGGGGAGAACAAGGTGGTAAACAACTTTTGGCGGGAAAATGTGAGGGAGAAAAGGGAATAATATGGGAATGTATTAAACTTCATATAAAACCAGTACCAAACAGCGGTAGAACAGTAGAAATACATAAAAGATAGGCAAAACTGGGGAACAATAAGTGAGTCCAGTAGAATGTCAGTCCATTTAATTCTTGTATATCTCTCTCCAGGCTTTGTATCTCTCCCAGTCTGATTTCTTTTCATCCACAGTGGGGCAGCCTGGGCACTCCATGGGCAGAAAGAACTTTCTGTCCTGCCAACTTTTGTCTGGCAGGAATCTTTGTCCGTCTTCAATTTGGGGAGTGGGACTGGCAATTTCAGCGCAGGGCTCCTGCAAGTGAATGACAGCCCTTCCCTCCAGGAAAGAAAGCCCTTCCCCTCGGTCTCGAGGAGCCAGGAGGAAAGCTGGGCAGACCCCAAGGCTCCTGGGCCTCTTCTTTGCCAGTCCTTTGCCCAAGGCCCCCAGGCAGAGGTGGGGCTCAGCCCCTGCACA
>NW_020920758.1:0-800 GCF_003984885.1 Neopelma chrysocephalum
GCATATGTTCCAAAGCACAGTGCTACAGGAACACAGCTTCCCACAAAGTTCATCCATGTACACAAAATGCAATGGATGCCCTCATTAAAAAGGCAGAATCAAGGCGGTTTTGAATTTTAAGCAGCCAGAAAGACAAAAGGACCTGTGTCTGTCCACAGGCAGCTCCCAAGAAAGTCACAAAACGTGCCAGGGACAACAAAAGGTGAAGACCAAATTCCTTTTAGTTAAGGAAACTGGAGAAGATTCTGTTCCTGTATTCATCCAGTATAGAACTGAATTAATTTTTCTACTCAAGCCTGCCAATGTTGTGTTTTGACTATATGAGGAATGATTTGAAGTCTATCAGCCAGCAGTTTAATTAAAAAAAAAAAACAAAGCCAAACAAACAGAAAACTGTCCTGGTATTACATATCATTTTGTGCAAAGCCAGACCTTTGTGAAGGTCTTTTTAAAAAAAGCAAATGTTATTAGGAAGAACAACTTACCAGTCCTTCAACCAAAAGCAGCTATTTTGCTTACAGTGAGCAAATCAATTCCTCCACACATCTGTAGGGAAAATGGGATATTAAAACACTTGAATTAAAATTAAAAAACAATAAAGAAATCCTAAGAATCAAGCATTAGCCTATGAGTATTACACAAGTCCCATCCCTGAATGAAAAAAAAACAAACAAGCATTACAGATCACAGCATATGCTACAAAAGACATTTTATAAAACACTTTCAGGTATCACTAGGGATGTGTTATCAAAGAACCTGTGCAAACCACCCAAGAAATTCAGGCCCAGTCCTGTACACAA
>NW_020920759.1:0-3416 GCF_003984885.1 Neopelma chrysocephalum
GTCTTCCTTTAATTGTCTTCAAGGCAATTTCAAAACAAATCTTCAAAATTTGTAATTTTTTGTTTTAATTCAATGATGGATATTTTTTAGTTCAGAGGAGAGGTGATAGAGGTGTTCTCCAAGTGATCTTGATGCTGAGTGTCTCCTCAGGAGATCCACACTGACCCTGTATGATCAACCTTGCTCCTCACCCCCAACCTCACCAGTTCTGACATGGCCCATCTTGGACTGACAGTTGATGCAACTCCAAACACACTGTGGGACCCATTAAAACATTGAAAAACACATTATTTTTCTTTCTTTAATTCTCTTCAAGTCTTCAAGACATCAACAACTAATTAGAGTTGTTTTGTAGTTTAGCTAAGGAGGAAGATTTTAAAGTGGACATCACGAAAAATATCTATTTTTTGATGAAAGGGAATGATTGACACAGAGCCTTGGGGTGCAAGAGGGTCAGGACTCAAAGGATTTAGACACAAATATAAGGGGGTAAAAGAGATTACTAGCATTTAATTATTGACCAGTTGAACAGTTATCAAGTGATTCAATAGCATTTGCTACAATTTTAACTGTGACTGAATTATAAATTCACAACAACAACAACATTCCCACCACAGTCAATTCACACCCACACCCAGGCAGAGCTGTGTGGACACATCAAGAGCTGGGTGTGGAAAGGTCCCTCTCCAAAAGTCCCCTTGTTGTCAGGGAAACACTCCCCCAAATCCCTTTGTGTTTCCCAACAGACAAGGGGCACAGCTGGAGGAGTGTTTGTTGAGGGGGATCAGAATTGTCCTGGGCATCAGTGATGGTCTTTGGAGTGTTGCAAACTGGAGGGTTCCCGAGCTGGGAGAGGCTGCCAGAGGTGTCCCACTGAGAGGGAGGTGCTGGGGAGCTGCCAGGGCCTCCCTCAGCCCCGCTGGTTGTGGGCTCCCAAGGTGACTGGCTTTGGTTATCTGCTGAATTTCCATCTTCATGTCAGTAATGATTGGAGTTTCCAAACTATTTGGGATGTATATCCAAACTGTTCCATTTGGGCTACAATTCAGGCAGGGAATATTCCAAGGCTTTCATGGGATGACTGACTATCCTGTGTTCCCCAGCTGTCACACTCCAGATTGTTCCCACCTTTATCATCCAGGAGCACCTGGTCCAGTCCAGGGACACTTCCCCACACCCCTGGTCCAGTTCAGGGGCTCTTCATTGCTCAGCTGGTTTGGTCAAGACTTGTCAGTAGCTCCTGAGATCATACTTCTAAGAAGGATGGGCACAGACTTAGGTGTCATAAGACAAGTGATAATGGTTTTCAACTATAAAAGAGCAGATTTGAACTAGATATGAGGAAGAAATTTTTTACACTGAGGGTGGTGAAACACTGGCACAGGTTGCCCAGGAAGGTCATAGATGCCCCAGCCTTGGAAACATTCAAGGCCAGTTTAGAAAAGCTGTGAGAACCCTGATCAAGTTGAACGTGTCCCTTTTCATTGTGGGGGGGTTGGACTAGTTGATCTATAAAGGTCCCATCTGACTCCAACTATTTAGGGTTCTGTAGTTCTTATCCTACAGAGCCAAGGTTGACAAGGATCACCCAGGTTTCAGACCCAGCTGAGCATCCCCTTTGATGGCCCATCTGGCAGCTCTGCTAAAAAGCTGCTGCAAAGAACCTCCAGACCTAAAGGAGCTTTTGTGCTGGGCTCAGCTGTGGCTCTCAGGGCTGGGGGGTTGGCTTTTGGCTGCCAGGTGCCCACCAAGGCTCTCTCTCACTCCTCCTCCTTCTCCACTCCCCTTGGTGCCTGCAGGGTTGTTTCTCCCACATTTCTCTCACTCCTCTCTCAGTTCCAGCACCCTGGATTTTATCCTTTCTCCAAAGAGTTATCACAGAGGTGCCTCTGGAATTGCTTTTTGGCTCAGCTTTGGGCACTGGCTGGTCCATTTTGGAGCCACCTGAAACTGGCTCTCTCTGACACAGAGTCAACTCTTGATCTCCTCTTCCCTAAGGGAAACCTGCAGCCCCCTCACTGCTACCAAACCTGATCCACAGGGTCATTCAAGTGCCCAGGAATACAGGAGGTCATTAAGCCCATTATTTCTCAGGCTGGTTAAACAAGACTTTGTCTTCTTCCTGTCCCTGACTGCAGGTTCTTTCTGTCAGAGCAGAGCTGGGCTGGACCTCAGCTGTGCTTTGCTCCAGAGCCTGCTGGGGTGGGGGCAGATGGCAATGGAAGAGTTGGGTTGGACTGGATGATCCCTGTGGGTCCCTTCCAGCTCATCCTATTCTGTCATTCTGTGTTTGTGTTTGGTTTGGTTGTGTTTGATCTTTTTGCCCCCCTTTTGAATTGCCTTTCCTCTGACTGATGAGTTTTTTCTTCATTGTCTTGGGCCTTGCTGGGCACCTGATGGCAAGACAAGTTTATCCAACTCAGTCATCTTGACCACATTTTTTGTACAAGTCACCATTAACTAGACGAGGTTTCTCACAGACTCGCTGCAACTTGGCATCATCCACAAAGGAGTGGAAAGTGCATTTCATCCCATCATCCAGAAACATAATAAAGATGTTCCATAGGAATGGTCAAGGGCTGGTCCCTGATGGCTGTCACCTGGGAGTTGCTGCCAAGAGGAATTTGTGCCATGACTTTTGACCCTCCTCAGTCATTCAACTTCCCACCCACCACGTTTCCCTTGCCCAGTCCAGCTCTCACCAGTCTGGCTCTGAGACACAGGAGACCATGTCAAAGGCTTTGCTGAAGTCTGGGCACAAAACACCCCCTTCTTTTCCCTCCCACAGGGGTTCTGCAATCCCTGCCTTGTCCTTCCCATGCCTGGGAATGGCTGCAGGAGGACTTGCCAGATCCCCTTCCCTGCTGAGCCTGAGCAGTCTGGAACTCTGCCAACCCTCCTTGCTGCCCTGTTTGCAGACTGCTTCCATGTCTGCCTTTGCCAAGGACCCAGGAAGCTCTGGGATGGCTCTGACGTTTCCAAGTGTTTGGGAGAGGTCTCCCAGTGACTCTGCCCAGCTTTCTCAATATCCCTGACACCAAAACCTTTTCTATTATGCCATAGTTCCAGTTTAGTGCTCAGGACACAACACACATTCTCATGGTCCTTCAGGAGAAAATAAGAAGTGATTTCATTATAGAGGTCAACTGGTGGAGCAGCCCAGTCTGGTCTGGCCCCACAGCAGTGCCCAGCCCAGGGGCCTGCAGAGCTCTGGGCACTCCCCCCACAGCCCCAGCCCCTCTGAAGGGCACAGCAGCTCCTGGGGCACAGAGAGGAGTCTCAGCATCCCCATCAGCTCAGGGGCTGCACACTCAGCATGGCAGGAGGAAATGGAGGTCAGGGAAACTGCAGGAGCCCTGGTGTCACCTGCAGGAGATGCCCAGCACAGCCTGACTGTGCCCCTCAGTGCCAGCCCC
>NW_020920760.1:0-6702 GCF_003984885.1 Neopelma chrysocephalum
GTTCCGGAAGAAGCATGGACCTCGGGAGAAGAACCATCTACTATCAAACCTCCTCAATGCTGATCTTTGGACTGATAAGTACATTGGTGTTAGGTCAAACTCATGCCCAAAATCCATTATGGTTACAGACCTACAATGGGAGTTCTGGTTTGCAAACTGGTGTACTAAAGCTGGTCAATACGACTCCATCTGAAACGGGTGAATACAATCCATCTATCATAGTCCTCCAAGGAGCAAAAGTGCTGGATAATTGGGAACGTCCTGGTAACTCATATGATGCAAGTGTACTAATAGGAAAAATTGGAGACTAAACTCCAATTGGATGTAAAATGTATAAACCACCCTCATTGATTGAGTGGTCACCCAAAACTATCATTTCTATATGGGATACTCTGCAAATAAGACTCACCTACCCGTATAACTTCGGAAATGTACTTAGTAAACATGAATGCAATTCTGATGAATGTTGGCACACCTTCACTCTAAATAGAACAGTTTCTGGGATATGTCAATGGACGACTAAAAAAGTAAATATAGTCAGGAGGTTTATAATTAAGGCTTCATCAAGTATTCCAACTACTAAACCTCCTACCACACCATTGACTAAGGCCATGACCACCACCTCGACAACTCCTCCGACCTGTAGGAAAAGAAAAATTATCAAGCATGGTGGCAGTTAGTGAATTTCACTTACAATCCCCAACATGAACAAATTGAAGAAAAGACCATCTTTCCTATTTTGACATTAGGAGCCATACACCAAAACATAATTGTCAGACCCATTGACCATAATGTTTGGGCAAGTTATGATCACACCAAGAAAAAGTGGCAGTCAGTTAGTACTGAGGCTTGTACTCCTAGGGGACAATTAGGATATATCTGTGAAAATGCTGTAGTAGAAAATGAAGATTTATGCTTAGATACTGAGAATAGTGTGTGTACCTTTGAGATGCTTCCCCATGCTAAAGTCCAATCACAAGTCTATTACGTAGGAAATGGGTGTGCATGTGTTAGGACCTTTTGTGCTAATTTTACCGTAGATGCTTGTCATGAAGTTGCGAATGGTACCAATTTTTGCATATGTAATTTTACTCAAATCATGGACTGTGACTTTGATTATATTGTTCCAGTGACTACTAGACAACTGATTGAAGCTGATTATATGATTTATCATGATGTGCCAAAATTACAGATAGGAATGAACATTAGTCTTTTCAAAGCAATGCTTAGACATCCTGACATAGAAAAACTGGTCCAGGAAGTGAACAGAACAACTCGGCGAATGCTCTGGCAAGTGGAACATGACACAGAGTGGGAGAACACCACTGGTGGGACATCTTTATGGGATACTCCCTTACAGCATCACAAGTGTTTCACTACTTAATACATCCAGTGTTGGTTGTCATAGCCAGCATGATTCTGCTGATAATCTTCAATATTTGGCTATGGTACAAAGTAAGTACCACACTCAAAAGGATGCAGATAGTGTGGGCAGTGATGCATACCTATCAAAACCCATTGGAACTTGACGAAGGAATTCGTAAGTTATGAGTAAAAGAGGGGATTGAAACAGGAGGGTAAGCCCAAAAGAGTTAACTAAGAAACTTGGGCCTGCTAACAAGTTACTTACATCCAAAACGATCTGTGCTTGTTCTGTTCTACCTACTGGACCAAAGCTTAACAGAATGTTAGAGGTACATGTAATAGGCCTAGAGGCAATAAATTAGGACGCAGTAAGATAAAGTAGACATTTGAATAGGAGAAATAGGCCAGGAGCCAGGGCTTTCTCCAAGCTTGAGTGAGCGGGTCAAGAACAATGGAAAGGAAGAAGGGTCAAACTGAGGAAGATGAGAATAAGCCCCCTCCCCATGGGAGGAAGACCGGAACTACCCCCAAAATTGAGGGCCAAGAGAAGCGCCGCCCCAAGCTCCACCTCAGCTCCACCTATACTCCGCCACTTATCAATATGTATGAATAGGTGTTGTAATCACTTGAATATGCATTTAATCACATCTGAAAATTGTATAAAAACTGCTGATTTTGTGTGAAGCCTTTGAGCAAGTTTTTCCAGCAATAGCTGGCTTGCTCCCAGAACTGCTAATAAATACCTTTGCTGCTCAAAAGATCAAAGCTCTCTGGGCAGTTCTTTATACTCGATTTTTCGGATTCAGGTGAAGACCATGGTGAAGCAGGCTGTCCCCCTGCACCCAAAGGAAGTTCACGGTGAAGCAGAGATCCACTTGCAGCCCGTGAAGGAGCCCCAAACCAGAGCAGGTGGATACCCAAAGGAGGCTGTGACCCCATGGGAAGCCCACACTGAAGCAGGCTCATGGCAGGGCCTGTGGACCCATGGAGAGAGAAGTCCACACTGGAGCATTCCACCTGTGGCCCTGTGGGGGACCTACACTGGAGTTGTCTGTTCCTGAAGGACTGCACCCCATGGAAAGGACCCACACTGGAGCAGTTTGTAAAGAAATGCAGTCTGTGGAAAGGACCCATGTTGAAGAAGTTCATGGAGGTCTGTCTCCTGTGAGAGGGACCTCACACTGGAGCAGGGGAAGGAGTCCTCCCCCTGAGGAAGAAGCAGCAGTAGAAATAATGTGTTACCAACTGACCACAACCCCCGTTGCCCATCCCCCTGTGCTGCCGGGAGGGAGGAGGGAGAGAATAGGGAATAAAGTGAAGCCCAGGAGGAAGGGAGACGTGGGGTGAAGGTGTTTTCAAGAATTGGTTTTATTTCTCATTATCTTACTCTGATTTGATTGGTAAGAAATCAAATTTATTTCTCTGAGTCAAGTCTTTTTTGCCCATGATGGTAATTGGTGAGTGATCTTTCCCTGTCCTTATCTCGACCCATGAACCTTTTGTTATACTTTCTCTCCCTTGCCCAGTTGAGTAGGGGAGTGATAGAGATCCCAGACTCACGGGAGGAAGAGCGGATCTCCCACCAAAATTGAGGGTTAAGAGAAGCACCACCCCAAGCTCCGTCTGAGCTCCGCCTATGCTCCGCCTGTCATTAATATGTAGAGATAGATGTTGTAATCATATGAATATGCATTTAAACATATATGAAAATTGTATAACAACCACTGATTTTGTGTGAAACTTTTGAGCAAGTTCTTTCTCGTGCAAACCACACTTGCTCCCAGTGCTGTCAATAAATACCTTTGCTGCTCAAAGATCCAAAAGTCTCTGAGCAGTTCTTTATACCGGATTTTTCGGATTCACTCTTATCCTATTGCTAGTTGCCTGAAAGAAGAGACTGATACCCACCTGGCTACAACCTCCTTTCAGGTAGTTGTAGAGAGCGATAAGGTCTCCCCTGAGCCTCCTCTTCTCTAGGCTAAGCAACCCCAGCTCTCTCAGCAGGGCCTCATAGGACCTGTGCTCCAGACTCTTCACCAACCTCGTTGCCCTTCTTTGGACATGCTCCAGCACCTCAACATCCTTCCTAAACTGAGGGGCCTAGAACTGGACACAATACTCAAGGTGTGGCCTAACCAGTGCCAAGTACAGGTGAAGAATTACTTCTCTGGTCCTGCTGGCCACACTGTTCCTGATACAGGCCAGGATACCATTGGCCTTCTTGGCCACTTGGGCACTGCTGGCTCATGTTCAGCCTGCTGCCAATCAGTACCCCCAGGTCCCTTTCTGCCTGGTCACTCTCCAGCCACTCTGTCCCCAACCTGTAGTGCTCCATGGGGTTGTTGTGGTCAAAGCGCAGGACCCAGCACTTGGCCTTGTTGAACCTCATACCACTGGATTCAGCCCATCTATCCAGACTGTCCAGGTCCCTCTGCAGAGCCCTCCCGCCCTCCAGCAGATCGATACTCCCCCCCAACTTGGTGTCATCTGCAAATTTGCTAATGGTAGACTTGATCCCCTTATCCAGATCCTCAATAAAGATATTAAACAGGACTGGGCCCAACACTGATCCCTAGGGGACACCACTAGTGACTGGCCACCAACTGGATGCAACAGCATTCACCACCACTCTCTGGGCCCAGCCATATCTTAACCCAGCAGAGAGTGCACCTGTCCAAATCATGGGCTGCCAGCTTTTCCAGGAGAGACGACGTCAAAAGCTTTGCTGAAGTCCAGGTAGACTACATCCACAGTCTTCCCTTCATCCACCAGGTGGATCACCTGGTCATAAAAGGAGATCAGGTTGGTCAGGCAGGACCTGCCCCTCCTAAATCCATGCTGACTGAGTCTGATTCCCTGGCTGTCCTGTATGTGTTGTTTGATCGCGCTCAAGATGATCTATTCAATAACCTTGTGTGTAAGTTTTGAGCTGGCTCTCCGTCAAATTGCCAAGACCCAGCGAAAGAGCCTACTCCCCAGAGAGGGAAGAAAAAAACCCCGAACAGCCAAAGCTATAGCAAAAATATATATTTACAATTATATATACAATTTGAATATATTGTACACATGATAGGGAGTTCCCGAGGGGGGGAAAAAAAGAAAAAGGAAGGGAAAACAGGGATAAAAAAACCACTAAAACAAATATCCTCCAAATATACACCCTTACTATAGAGCTAGTGAATAAATACAAAAAAAACAAATTAAATACCTCCTTGAATGTGACAGTAGAACTGTGTGAAGCACCAACCAACTCCCCCACGCCTCCCAAAGAGACTGGAGATAACGGCAGGTCTGAGCAGTAGGCCCTGGTCTATGCAAGCAAAGACCGTCTGCGGAGAGACCTGTCGCCTTCAGCCACTGGAAGAGAGAAGAGAGTGAGCTCTCTTATCTGCGACTTTTTATATGTTGTGTTACGGAAAGGGATGATATGGAATACTTCCTTAGATTTCTGACCCCGTTGCTAAGGAAGGCCTCAAATATCCAAAAGCCAACCCACTACATTCTCCACCCCTTATTCCATATCATTTCTTTACATAACACTTATATCTCGCGCGTATCTATACATATATATATAGTCCTGGTTTTTGTTTGGTTTTTTTTTTTGAGGCTGTCGTCTGTTGTTGAAGGTCAGTATCAACATCAGTTCCGTTAGGATCTTTTGCCTCCTTGGTTACAGTTACAGTTCTGGGTTTAGGATTGGTTCATTCTTCTGGGCTGTCTCATCATCGGACATGACTGGATACTGGAATCAGTTTTGTTCCAAGTCTTTCTCGTCTGGTGTCTGGTTTCCTGCAAAACACAACTCAAAGCACATAATTAGGTTTTCCCCAAGGTTGTTTCCTTGAGGCACACACTGGATCTCTCCATCCTTCCTCATTACCTACCAGGTATTTCCAGGCTCTTGAGCGAAAACAATCCCACGAATGGGTTTGTCTTGGCCTGAGGCAGGGGTAACCCAAACAGCTCTCCCTAGCATTCCTCTCAAGTGGATTGCTGGAACTTTATCTCCATCAACAATGTGGAGGGATTCTGCTTGTGCAGGGCCAGGTCGATTGACAGAACCCCTGGTGTTAACTAACCAGGTGGCCTTGGCTAGGTTCTTATCCCAGTTTTTGAAAGTTCCCCCACCTAGCGCCTTTAGAGTTGTCTTCAACAGTCCATTACACCTTTCAACTTTCCTAGCAGCAGGTGCATGATATGGAATGTGATATACCCATTCAATACTATGCTCCCGTGCCTAAGTGGACACTAGACTGTTCTTGAAATGAGTCCCATTGTCTGACTCAATGCACTCTGGAGTGCCATGTCTCCACAGGACCTGCTTCTCGAGACCCAGAATGGTATTGCGGGCTGTTGCATGTGGTACCGAATACGTCTCTAACCATCCTGTGGTTGCTTCCACCATGGTAAGCACATTGCGTTTACCTTGGTGGGTCTGTGGCAATGTGATGTAATCAACCTGCCAGGCCTCCCCATATTTATATTTGTCCCAGCGTCCACCATACCACAGGGGCTTCAACCTTTTTGCCTGTTTAATAGCAGCACAGGTTTTACAGTCATGGATAATTTGAGAAATAGTGTCCATGGTTAAATCCACCCCTCGGTCTCGTGCCCATCTATAAGTGGCGTCTCGGCCCTGATGGCCCGAAGCATCATGGGCCCATCGACCTAGGAACAACTCTCCCTTCTGCTGCCAGTCTAGGTCTACTTGTGATACCTCGACTTGTGCAGTTCGGTCTGCCTGTCTGTTATTAGCATGTTCTTCATTAGCTCGACTCTTGGGCACATGTACATCTACATGGCGGACTCTCACATTCAATTTCTTCACTCTGGCAGCGATGTCTTGCCACAAATCAGCAGTCCAGATGGGTTTTCCTCTATGCCTCCAATTCATCTTTTTCCATCAGTCTAACCATCCCCATAGGGCATTGGCTATCATCCACGAATCGGTGCATAGGTAGAGCCTTGGCCATCCTTCTCGTTCTGTGATATCTAGGGCCAATTGGACAGCTTTGAGTTCTGCAAACTGACTCGATTCGCCTTTACCTTCAGTGGCTTCCGCCACTCGTTGGGTGGGACTCCAAACAGCTGCTTTCCACTTCCGACTCCTCCTTACAATATGGCAGGAACCATCAGTGAAAAGGGCATAGCGTCTCTTCATCTGGCAGCTGATTATATGGCGGAGTTACTTCAACTCGACTCACTGGCTCTTCTTCATTTGCCAGACTGAAGTTCCCACCTTCAGGTCTATTGACGGAGAGGTATAGACAAGGTGCATTGAATCAATATGATTAGCAAGATGTCCGCTTTATTAGAAGAAACAACAGCTTATATACT
>NW_020920761.1:0-4815 GCF_003984885.1 Neopelma chrysocephalum
CTGGAGAGGGACTTGGGAGAAGGGATGGAGGGACAGGACAAGGGGGAGTAGCTTCACACTGACAGAGGGGAAATTTAGGTCACATATATGGAAGAAATCCTTCCCTGTGAGGGTGGTGAGACACAGGTCCAGAGGAGGCCAAGGAGATGCTCCAAGGGCTGGAGCCCCTCTGCTCTGGAGCCAGGCTGGGAGAGCTGGGGGTGTTCATCTAGAGGAGAGAAGGCTCCAGGGAGACCTTGGACCTCTTCCAGTGCCTAAAGGGGATCCAAGAGAGCTGGAGAGGGACTTGGGACAAGGCCTGGAGTAACAGGACAAGGGGGAATGGCTTCCCACTGCCAGAGGGCAGGGTTAGATGGGATATTGGGGAGAAATTCCTCCCTGGGAGGGTGGGGAGGCCCTGGCACAGGTTGCCCAGAGAAGCTGTGGCTGCTCCTGGATCCCTGGAAGTGTCCAAGGCCAGGTTGGATGGGGCTTGGAGCAACCTGGGCTAGTGGAAGGTGTCCCTGCCCATGGCAGGGGGTGGAATGAGATTGTCTTTAATGTCCCTTCCAATCCAAACCATTCCATTGTTCCATGATTCCATAATCAAGCTCATAAAATCATTTGTCCATCTACACCTAATTCACAGAGAACCTCAAGTGTCAAGTAGAGAAATGGGGCATTTAGACATGTGATATTCAGATCTGGATGACTAAATCCTTTCTGTACCCTAAATCCTCATTTGTTTAATGGCTTTGCCCCCCAGCCCTGCAGAAGGAGGTGATCTCTGTGCACAGGAGGGTGTCTGGGCAAGGTGGGTGCCTGGCTTGGTCTCATCAGGGGTCCTCCAGCCTCTGCTGCTGTTCCAGGGATGCTCCCTCCCCTGTTAGCAGGTCTCTGAGCTGGTTGCACAAGCCACCACTCACAGGTTTCTGATGCCTGGGAGGTATTTCAGGCTCAGACACACACAGCCCTGGTCAGCAGGAGAGAAGAAACTATGGCTCCTCTATCCAGAGCCTTCCTCCATACAAGGGACTCAATTTAGGAAGGACATGGAGGGGCTGGAGCAGGTCCAGAGAAGGGCAACGAGGCTGGGGAAGGGACTGGAGCACAAGTGCTGTGAGGAGCAGCTGAGGGAGCTGGGGCTGTTCAGCCGGGAGAAGAGGAGGCTCAGGGGAGACCTTCTCACTCTCTGCAACTCCCTGACAGGAGGGGGGAGCCGGGGGGGGTCAGGCTCTGCTCCCAGGAACCAGCTGTAGGACAAGAGGGCACAGCCTTGAGCTGCCCCAGGGGAGGTTTAGGTTGGACCTTGGGAAGAAGTTCTTCCCAGAGAGAGGGATCAGCCCTTGGAATGGGCTGCCCAGGGAGGGGGTGGAGTCTCCATCCCTGGAGGTGTTTAAGCAGAGCCTGGATGTGGCATCAGTGCCATGGTCTGGGTGACAAGGTGGGGTTGGGTCATGGGTTGGACTGGATGATCTCAGAGGTCTTTTCTAACCTCGCTGATTCTGTGATTGTGTGACTCCTCCCCAGCTGTTGAGCTCTGCAGGCACAGGGCAACTGGAATGCAGGAATTCTGAGAGAGGCAGTGGAGATTTAAAGATTGAGCCCACGGAAACAAAGTCACTTGGGCAAACACCTGAGTGTTCAGTGCAGTGGAGTGTGACAGCCCCGTGGATTTGTGACAGTGTTTGCTGCAACTTCCCTCCTTTCCCAACGTGGTTTAGTGGGTGCTTCCATTCAAAATTTGTTGGAAATTCCCTCTCCCTCCCCATAAAATATTATCTGTAAAATGTAAACCACAGAGCTGTGAGACAGCCCGAGTGTGCCTGGCAGAGGCCACAGCCAGCGAGATAAGTACTGATGGTGTTGATGTGGGAGCTCAGGAGCCACTAGAGAACATTCATTTCCCTTCACTGGAAATTTGATTTCCCTGCTCTTTATCTTCAGGACATGATAACAGCCCCAAATGCTGCAGTGGGCTCTGAAGGCTCTGGATGAGTCACTCCATTGGACTTCTGAGGGCCTGGGATTCTCTGCCCTGTGCTCCCAGGGGTTTTCCCTTTCAGCCCCTCAGTTCTCCTGAGTTGTGTAGCAGCAAAGTGGTCATGACTGCTTTGCTCTGTGTTCAGCAATTAGGGGTATTCATCAGGGACAATTTTTTAGGCATTTCTCTGGCAGATCAGGATTTGGAAGCAATTCTCCTGTGCTTGGTGGCCACTGCCCGACTGAGCTGCTCATGGCTGTGCAGCATCCTGGGGGAAACTCCCATTGCTCCCTCAATTTTCTATTAACATTTGTCATCATTTCAAGCTTTGCAGTTGTAGAAACATCTCTGGAAGGGGCAGAGGGAGTCAGGGCAATCACTGGTGCCTCAGCGAGTGGCAGGACAGGGGGTGGCTCAGCTCTGTGGGTGGGGAGGGCTCCCCCAGCAATGGAGCACAGGAATTCATTAAAGCTAAAGATCAGCAGCCAAAGACACTCGAGGAGTAAATGCCACTTCCAAAGTAGGGCAGGGAGGTAACTTTGGCCTAATTAACCACATTTTCAGTGCAGGAAAAGGCTATGAGTGCAGCTGCAGCCTCCTGTGGGCACCCTGGGCAGAGGCCACTGAAGGTCAATGTGGACTGAAACAAATGTGAATCGTTCCTTCTCCTGCAGGAACAGCTCACAACTCCAAAGCAGGTTTGGTGTTGACAAAGCACAGCAGAAAGCACTGCACATCTGTCACACTTGCTGTCTGCTTGTGGCTGTGCAGGCCTTCCATAAATAATGGCCATAACTACTGTAACCAAGTTAATGTTTGCCTCACCCTCCTGCTATTTGTTATGATGCACGGAGCAAGTTATGTTAAAGGAGTCAAAGCTTCTGCAAAGGCCCTGTCAGAGAGCAGCCAGAGCAGAGCTGTGCTGGGGGGGTACAGCCTGGCAGGGGCTCCCCGTGTGAGGCACCAGGTCAATATTTGCTGGACCAGCACCACCTTGGGGATGCGTGTATGTGCAGGGGGAAGGGATGGATCAAACCTCACAGAGGTGAGATGGTGTCATATCCCTCCCCTGGAGCTCTGGAGTAGCTGCCAGCCATGAACAGCCTGGGAAAACTTCACCACCCACAGCTCCTGGAGCTCCTGACCCAGCTCAGATTGGCAGGGACAGTGAGGACACTCCCCTGTAACACCCCACAGCTCCTGCAGCCCCTGACTCAGCTCAGACTGGCAGGGACAGTGAGAACTCTGCCCCTCTCCCTGCCCTGGAGCCCCAGAATGACCAGTGGGTCACAGTGGGGGTGGCCACAAGGATCAGAGCAGATAAAACCTGTTGCCTAATATTGAAGAAAAAATTCTCTGGACAGTTTTAGTATAGAAAGGTAGAGAGTAATTCCTTTAATTAAGGCCTTAAGGTGCATAAAATACATAAACATGCTGCACAGCATAGCTTTTACAATTTTATAACACTAGCTAATTATCATATCTAACCATTACATAATGGGATACACCTTGTCCAAAAATTGCCTGTCCCCCAGGACCTCCCTCAGCCCTGCCCCCCGAATTGGGTGGGTGGTCTTTTACAACCTTCCTCCACCTTCTTCTTTATCAACACCTTCTGTCTTGCTTGGAGCCATTTCAAGGCTCCTGGGCCTTCTGAATAGTTTTGACTGGGCCATAGCAAACAAAGTGACTATTATGTTCTTCTGGGTACACTTTATACAAACTAGATGTTCTTGCTAAAAGCTTTATCCATTGAAATCCTTGAAGAGGAATATTAAACAATGCTTCTGGAATTTAGTGCAAAAGGTATTTAGCTAAAAGTTCTATCCTATGAGTGCTATAAAGCTACATTAAAAATCTAAATACTATAGTTTTTAAGGCATCAGACCAAAGGCATGTACTCTCCATGCAGTCACATTCCTGCCATCTGGACATATGAGAGCTGGTCTGCCACAAGGATCCAATAGTAGCTATATAATAATCTGCCTCTTTCTCCTTCTTCTCTCTTCTTGCTTCTTCTCTTTCCTTGCTCCTTTCTTGATGTTTTGGGTAGCTTAAGGCTGGTGGGATTGATCTTGCTCAGCTGTGAGGGTTGTCATGTTCTGGGTCAGCATTTTGGTGGGATGATTTGTTTTGACTGTGTGCTCCCCTTTGGAAATTTTTGCCAAGTTCTACTTTCTCCCCTAAATTATCAGTAAAGGTACCTCTCAGGAAGAAGTGTGTGGCATATTCTCTTAAAGCCATCTCAGGGTATTACAGAACCCTGTCCATTTTTAAAAGTAAACCTCTGGGCTGAGGGAGCAGCTCCAAGGGGGTGTCACACTGTGGCATTTGGGATCACTGCTGGGCCCATTTCTCCCGTGTCATTCCAGGACCTGCTTCTCTCCGCACGTGGGAGCCTTTCCCACAGGAAATCTGTGCAGTCACTGCTTCCAAATTGCCTGGCAAGGACAGCTCAGCAAACAGTCCATCTGCAGAGAACACCCACTGGGGGGGCTGAGAGGTTCCCTCCAGGCACACAGGAGGAGGCCCAGCCTCCCTCCAGCTGCCTGAACTGGGGGAACTGGCAATCTGGGGCATCGTCCCCTCCTCCTGCCCTGCCAGCTGGGAGCAAGCACAGAGTCTCCTCTTCCTCCCCTCTGCCATCTGTGAGCAGAGGGCACTGTCAGGACAGGGGCAGCCTCTCCTCAGGGCAAGGGGTGAGAGCTGAGAGCAGGGCCTGTCACAGTCACAGAGTCACAGAGTGTGCTGAGCTGGAAGGGACCCGCAATGATCATTGAGTCCAGCCCTTATCCCTGCACAGGTCCATCCCCAAGAGTCACCCCCTGTGCCCCAGAGCATCAGCCAAACCC
>NW_020920762.1:0-9767 GCF_003984885.1 Neopelma chrysocephalum
CCCCCCCGCGGCGCCTAGCGAACCGCGGGACACCCGGAGCCGCTCCCCACCGACCCCCGGCCGTCTGTAAAGACTGCGCCGACCCTTAAAATTGGTAAAAACCGCCGAAAGCCGCCGCGAACCCACAGAGAACCTTTTGCCGCTTTTGCCGCCGCTTCCCCGCCGCCACCGCTGCGCCGAGCCGCCACAGCCGCCGCGCCAGCAGCCGCGGAGAGGAGCAGGACCCCGCGCCGCAGTGCCGCGAGAAGCCGCCAAACCGCCGCCGCAGCCGATAGCAGCCCCGCGCCGCGAGAGGACCCCGCGCCGCCGCTGCGCCGAAGGGACCGCCGCCGCCCGAGCCGAGCCCCGAGCCCGCCCGAGCCGCGAGAGGACCCCGCGCCAGCCGCCGCCGCAGCAGCCCCGCGCCGCAAGACGACCCCGCGCCAGCCGCGTGCCACCGCTGTTTGCAGCCGCCGCCGCTGAGCCGGGAAACCAGCCGACCAGAACCAGCAGCCAGCAACTACACAAAGAACTTCTGCCCGCGCGCATCCAAACCACCGCGAAAAGGTAACCTGAAGAACCTTTTCCTCACCGCAATTTCAATAGACACAGATTCACCACACACAGCCCACGAAAAGACAACACAAGAGCATAACACCCATACGCAACCCCCCAATAATACTCACAGTAGCCGCCCCACTTTTAGGCGTAGGGACACAAACGCCCAAAGTCTGGCGGGGGGGGAATGGGAGATGTTCGTGAATTGAGCACTGAGTCAGAAGCCCAGAGCCAAAGGCACACGGGCCGTTGGGAGGGGACAGAGCCTGAAATGCGAGATCCCCACTCATGGGACCATCGCAGAGGGCTCCGTCACGGCGACCGGGGGGGCAAGCCAGCAGAATCGCCCCCCCGTCCCGCGGATGACCGCCGCCCACGTGTAGCCTCATGGGTGCCGCCATCTTGCCCATTAAAATGCCCGGGTGCTGAACTGTCTCTTCCGGTCCCTGAGCCGCCCCGCCCCACCCATAGGCGCGAGGGGGGAGGTAGCCCCGCCCCCTCGCCGCCTCCGACACCCGCCCACACCCCCCCACCGGCAACCGAGGCTACCGCAGCCACGGGGAGGGGGGGAAGGGGGGAGGAGGAGGAGGGATTCTCAGTAGTTCCGTCGGGAAGCAGCAGGGAGGCAAAAAGGGAAAAGTCGGATAAGAGGTGGGAAAACAGGGGTAAGGCAATTCGACTGTGTGGCCTGAAGGATAATTGGGCATACTCAAATGAATTTAGCCAAAGCCACACCCCTCAGCCTGAGCCCCTACACGGAGCTATTCAAAGGCTGAGGCATTTGGTAAGAGATAGTGGCATATCCCTAAATGATGCCTGCGGGTATCCGAGGGCATCGAATTCCATCCATTTTTCCACCTCACATGACACAGAACATGTGCACTGCTTATCTGACTTTCGGGAGAATGGTGCCAATAACACACCAAACACCCCAACTGGTATAACAGTAAATCCATTGACTGGAGAAGGGAGACACAGCACAGCAGGTGCCCAATTGAATCACTCCCGAGAAAAATACAAAGTAACAATCAAACAGGTGCTGAGAGCCATGAGAAGGCTTCTCACCACAGACAAAAACAGCAACCTGCCCAGCACAAGAGTGTTACAAAGTCGTGCTGAGCAAAACTCACAATATTTAAATCGGCTGTGGACTGCTTTGTATAGGCAAATTGAATACAATGAGGCCAGAGAGATGCTGTATAAGCAGTTGGCTTCTGATAGGGTGAATGCAAGCTGTGAAAAGGCTTTGCAAACCCTCTCTGGAGGGGTTGAACACAGCACCACTGAGCTGGTTCAACCTTACCAAAGGATTGGCTCTGAGGAGCACCGATCTGTCTCTCCAGCTGCGGCCCTAGAAGCCCAGCTAGGAATACAAAAAGAGGCCAGATTCAGAGCAAGTGGTGTCAGGTGCAGTAGCACTGACCACTTCCAAGGAGATTATATCTGGAGACCCCTTTGCAGCAATGCCCCAAAATACTCTAATGGCAAGGAATGGGCTGAGTTACACCCAGGGTGCCGAGGGCGAAACAGGTGCCTTGCTGCCAGCATCGTCCTGCTTGTTGCCGTCCTGCTTGCTGTCTTCTGTGCCACAGGCTTTCATGTGCCAGAAAGGAAGCAACTCGAAGCAAACCCCAAAGTGACAACTAACAGCCTAAACAATGCCCTTATATACTGCACACCCAAGAAAGGTGACAGATGGAGAATGCTGCCAGACACTAGAGCAGTAAGTGCAGTCATAAAACATGTAGGAGCACAGCAGCATGGACTGCCTTTACCCGATGTGCTCCCAACGAGTTGGCCGCTATTGGTAACTGATTTAAAGACTTGTTCCTCTACCACCTTCCTACACCCTGAGGATGTTCCAAGGCTTGCCTGTCCCATCATGGCCTTGTGCACGGCCCGTGCAAGTATATTGCTGGGCTGTCTGTCCTCAGGAAATGCAAATAGCCAAGCAAGATATCAGACAACCACGATACACCCTCATACAGGTAGCATACCAATGAGCATGGCCACAGGAAATGAACTGCCTTTTACTCTTACTGCTCTAATCCAAAATGTCCAAGACGTAAGGTTACAGCTTGCAGCAGAAGAAATGCAGCAACCGTTACCCTGGACTTTCCTTGGACAAGAATTCACGCAGCAAAAAGATTCTCCACAACTGCTGCAGCTCAAGGTAAAAAACACTTTATATTTACACGAGTTGCAAAGGCTTTAAGGGGCCACAAACCGGTTAAGGCCTATTTTAGGCATAACCACAGAGGAGCTACACCCTCTGCTTCAGCTGCCAAAGGGAGACTCCAGTCCAATGTCTAACAGGCTACTGATACCAGAAGCCAAAAAGGTGTTAGACATTCGTACCAAGGCAATAGAGAGAGGGATAGGCAGAGGGAGAAATCCTGAACTACAGATCTGCCTGACCCTCATTCCCAGCAGGTATCAACTATTAGCAGCCTTGTTACCATGGGATCAGACTGAAAAAGACCCACTGCAATTTCTAAAGTGGCTAATTTTGCCCCATGTACCATCTAACACTGTGTGGACTGTTAATGAGATGTATGCAAAGCTTGTCATTCAAGGCAGAGAAGGACTGCAGGAACTGGAAGGAGGGGACCCTGCCTTTACCACCATCTACATGCCAGCTCTGAAGGACAATTTGGATAGGATGCCAGCTGAGGACGCAAGGTTCCGAGCTGCCTTAGCAAGCTTTCATGGTAAAACTCTAATGCATCTCTCAAAACACAGGTTGTGGGCAAAGATTACTAACCTACCTTCAAAAGCCACGACCAGATGCAAACACGGACCAGTGAAAGGCTCCAGGGCCTTCACACCTGCATCTGGAAACAGCATAAAAGGCTGTAATAACTCAGGTAAAATCCTGCTACAAAAAAAGGGAAGGACAGACGCAAACCACGAACCACAGCTGTGCAGGTTCTGGAAATGACCTCGTCTGTATTGCCTTGGGAAAGTTATTAAGTGATCTTTGAATGTTATAACTGATTTCTGTTATGTTGCAAATTGGTGCCCCATCTTGAAGGGTTGTTTGTTTGAGATGTCCTAGTGCTTACTTGTTAACTGAAATGCGTTCTATTTGGTTTCTTGTGAATTACAGAAGGTTTGGATTTTCATACACATGCATACAAAGTAACACAATGACAGGTAAGGGCCAACAACTGATAAAGAACTAAGTGACTGACAAAACAACAACATTTAACATCATATCTAAGGTCTTGAAGCTAGCGAAATTGTCTAGTTCAATTTTCCATCAGAACGCAAGATCCTTAAACAGACAATTCAAATAACACTCAATTAGCTCAAGACTTCATCATGTCACGCCCAAACTGTCAAAAAATCACAATAATGCCATCTCAGAATGCATTAACCCCACATGGTTAATTGCAAATGAGATTGAGCAAACAGATATCACACACATCTCTGAAATGGATATATTATAATATGTACATGTAACAGTAGGTATATACCAGCACCACGTAACCTACACAACACCCACTGCAGAAAAGGCCAAAAGTGTGAGACACTTTGGCTTAGTTGCCCAGCAACTCTTGATCCATAATATTCACAGTAAAGCAGCTATATCTCCTATCAAATAGGAAAATTCTTATGTCACAAGTGTTCCACACTCACTCATTACACAAGAAATTACACAAAGAGCACACAACACAACAAAACAGTGTCAACTAAACAAAAAAGGGGGGAGAGATTCTGTATAGTTAAAAGAAAATCTGTGAAAAACCATGTATGTATTAATTTTCAAATTGTGACAAGCTGGAAACATGTGAGTATGAAAGGTAATACAAACCCCAGGCTAGTGTACCTCTCCCAAAACATCGGTCATGGTAAAGGATTTGGTATCTGGGCAGTGGACGGAACCACTAAATCTGATTTGGGATAGAGGCTACGCTGGTGAGTCTGAAGAAAAGAGTTAAAATGAACCCCTTCCAGGTCTGTTGCACCCCACAAGGTACAAAATCACATCAGCAAGAACCAGAATGACACAGAAGTTATAAGAAGGTTATGTTTATGTTTAAGGTTTACTTTAAGGACGACCAGTGTGGCAAAAAACAGTTTATAAAAACCCATGAATGTGTGTGTATGATGCGTGAGTTGATGGCCATCAAAGCGAATGAAAGTATGAATGAACATGAGTGTTGTATGTCTGGACAAATATTGGAACACTAAAACACCTCACAAATAACAATACCTCCGCCACAGGGTCATTTAAGAGAATGTAGTTCTGCTAAGCTTAGCCCGTTTCTTAATAAAGTTGTACTCCCCAGTTATTTAAAACCCTCAGGTTAATAAAGCTTATAAGTTTGCACGGTTAGGCCAAGGCCTATAGGTTAATAAAGTTATTTCTCCAAGTTGCACTACCCTATAGGAATATAAGAAAGTTTTAAAAGGTTCACAATAGGACTATAAGAGGCCAAGGCGAGCAGTATGCTGGTTCATTGCAAGCTTTGGTAGTTTATAATGTACTGTTCTGATTGTTTGCGTTGTTGCCTTTGTAATGTTCTCGTGACTTTCTTATACAATTAGGAAGGGGGAGATTTAGGGAACATGTCCCGAGGTGCAACGGGTAGGCACCGAAGCTAGGGGACATGTGCAGAGCCAGACCCTCCTATTGGTTAAGAGTCACGTGGGATCAAGGTATAAAGGACCGCGCACTGTTTAAATAAACGTCTTTGTTTACCACCTCACAGAGAGCGTGCCATGACTTCTTTATTATATAAAGGCAGCGTGCACGTGCACGCTACAATTCAAGACAGCCAGCATGGCTTCACCAAGGGCAAGTCCTGCCTGACCAACCTAGTGACCTTCTATGATGGAGTAACTACATCAGTGGACAAGGGAAGGGCTACAGATGTCATTTATCTGGACTTCTGTAAAGCCTTTGACATGGTCCCCCATAACATCCTTTTCTCTAAATTGGAGAGAGATGGATTTGATGGATAGACTGTTAGATGGATAAGAAAGTGGTTGGACAGTCGCATCCAGTGAGTAGTGGTCAATGGTTCAGAGTACTGATGGACATCAGTGACAAGTGGTGTCCCTCAGGGGTCCGTATTGGGACCACTGTTATTTAATATCTTCAGTAATAACATAGACCAGGGGATTGAGTGCAGCCTGAGCAAGTTTGCAGATGACACCAAGCTGAGTGGTGCAGTTGACACACCTGAAGGATGGGATGCCATCCAGATGGACTGGACAAGCATTGAGAAGTGGGTCCATGGGAACCTCACATGGTTCAACAAGACCAAGTGCAAGATGCTGCATGTGGGTCAGGGCAACCCCCAATAGCAATAGAGGCTGAGGGATGAACAGGTCAAGAGCAGCCCTGTCAAGAAGGACTTGGGGGTGCTGGTGGATAAGAGGTTGGACATGAACTGGCAAATTTGGATTGTTTATCCTGGAAAAGAGAAAAGAGAAGGCTTCAGGGTGACCTAATTGCATCCTTCCGGTACCTGCAGGGACCCTACAAGAAAGATGGAGAGAGATGATTCACGAGAACAGGACAAGGAAGAATGGCTTCAAAATGAAAGATAGTAGGTTTAGATTAGATATTAGGAAGAAATTCTTTACTGTGAGGGTGGTGGGGCACTGGAACAGGTTAACCAGAGAAGTTGTGGATGCCCCCTCACTGGAAGTGTTCAAGGCCAGGTTGGATGGGCCTCTGAGCAAACTGGTCTAGTGGAATGTGTCTCTGTCCATGACATGGGGATTGGAACTGGATGATCTTTAAGGTCCTTTCCAACCCAAGTCATTCTATGATTCTATGATCCAAGTAATTTATGAACATGTTGAAGAGAACTGGCCCCAAAATAGAGCCCTGTGGAACCCCACTAGTGATCGGTTGCCAGCCTGATGTAACCCCATTTACTATAATCTTACTATTACTATTACTTTGTGCCCAACCCATGAACCAGTTGCTCACCCACTGCATGATGTGTTTATCCAGCTGCATGTTGGACATTTTGTCCAGAAGGACCCTGTGAGAGACAGTATCGAAAGCTTTACTGAAAGCCAAAAACTGAAATCCAAAAAGATTACATCAACTGGCTTCCCTTGATCAGCTAGATGGATTACCTTGTCATAAGAAGAAATTAAGTTTGTCAAGCAGGACTTTCCCCTCATGAAACCATGCTGACTGTGACCTATGACTGTGTTGTCCATCAGGTGTTTTTCAATAACTCCCGGAATAACCTTCTCCATAATTTTACCAGTTACTGAAGTGAGACTGACAGGCCTGTAGTTTCCAGTGTCATCCTTCTTGCCCATACAGCTGGATAGACACATCAAGAGGTGGGTGAGCAACTGGCTCACAGGTTGGGCGCAAAGGATAATAGTGAATGGGGTAAGATCAGACTAGCAACCTGTCACTAGTGGGGTTTTGCAGGGCTCCATCTTAGGCTCAGTGCTCTTCAACATCTTCATAAATTACTTGGATGCAGGACTGGAAGGGATGCTAAGCAAGTTTGCAGATGATACAAAACTCGGAGGAGCTGTTGGACTCCCTTGAAGGCAGGGAGAGCCTGTAGAGAGACCTTGAGAAATTAGAGGGCTGGGCAATTGCCAACCATACGAAGTTCAACAAGGGCAAGTGCCAGATTCTGCTCCTGGGACAGGGCAACCCTGGATGTACGTACAGACTAGGAAATGAGATACTCGAATGGTGTCCTGGTTGACAGCAAGTTGAATATGAGTCAGCAGTGTGCCCTGGTAGCCAGGAGAGCCAACTGTGTCCTGGGGTGCATCAGGCAAAGCATCGCCAGCCAGTCAAGGGAGGTGATTGTCCCTCTCTACACTGGTGCGACCTCACTTTGAATACTGTGTGCAGTTTTGGTCACCCAATATAAGAAAGATATAAAGCTATGTGGTGGGTTGGATGCCAGGTGCCCACCCAGCCGCTCTATCACTCCCCTTCCCAGCCGGACAGGGGAGAGAGTAAGGTGGAAAAACAACTTGTGGGTTTGGATAAGGCCGTTTATCTAAAGCAAACAGTAAAGTGGAAGCTTGCGCGCGCAAAAGTGAAGTGAAAAATAGCACAGTTTATTCTCTACTTCCCATCATCAGTGATGGTCGGCCACTTCCAAGAAGCAGGGCTTCAGCACTCCAAACGGTTTCTCAGCAGGCAGTTGTTGGAGACAATGAATGCCTTCCTTCCTGCTCCTTGCCTTAGCTTCTATATCTGAGCTGACGTCATATGGTATGGAATATCCCTTTGGTCAGTTTGGGTCAGATGGCCTACTTGGGTCCCCTCCCAGGATCTTGCCCTCGATTGAGGAAGGAATGTTACAGTGCTGATGCTGTGCTCAGCAGTAGTCAAAATGCCAGTGTGTTATCAACACCCTTCTAGCTGTCAATGCAAAGCCCAGCACTGTGAGGGCTACTGTGGGGAAATGAACTCCAGCTCAGCCAGACCCAATACAAGCTATTAGAGAGCATCCAAAGGAGGGCAACGAAGATGGTGAAGGGCCTTGAGGGGAAACTGTATGAGGACTGGCTGATGTCACTTGGTTTGTTCAGCCTAGAAAAGAAGAGACTAAGGGGAGACCTCATTGCAGTCTACAACTTCCTTGAGAAGGGAAGAGGCGGGGCAGACACTGATCTCTTCCTCTGTGGTGACCAGTGACAGGACTCGTGGAAATGGCCTGAAGTTGTGTCAGGGGAGGTTTAGGTTGGATATTAGAAAAAGGTTCTTCACCCAGAAGGCAGTTAGGTGCTGGAACAGGCTCTCCAGAGAAGTGGTCTGTATTAGGGAGGGTTCAGACCATACTGAATCTTGAAAACCATGACACTGTTGCAAGCTCAACAGAACTGATATTTATTACCAAGAGGTGGCCAACAAAACGAACAAACCCAAAAGGGAGGAAGGAGGAGAAAAATAAACCCCCAGCATGACCTCCCCAGTTACCCAGCTATTGCCCATAAAGTTATCTTACCAACCTAGCATGCCTATAATTACCCATAGCAGAAGCTGCATCCTTGGAGAGTCAGTAAGTTCACAAACTGGCAGGTGTCCCTGCCAAAGGCAACGTTGTCCTTGAGGTAAAGCTAGCTCCCCTCCAAGAAAGAGGTATCTGCTTTTATACAATTAATGAGCACCTCTTCCCGGGGAGGTGTGGTCAGTACCGCCTCACCAGAGGTTCTCAATCCCACCCTCTTGGTTATGTAAGTTCATCCCTTCAGCACATGTGTGAGAACTTCAGAAATCCCCTAACGCACACACAGTATGCTTTGGGGGTCTTTCTTAATTGAGTCGGAGGTCGACCCTTCCTCCCCTCCTCTTCGATTTCTCCTTCAAATGCCCTTGGCAGACAATGAACCAATAGTAGAACATCAATTAAAATCGTTTATACAGAAGTTCTCCCTCCAAGGACGAATTCTCTGTTTTATCAGTGAACTTGGCAGGGAGAATATAAATTACAACAGGTGCCTGGGGCCAAACACAGACCAAAAGTATTAGCATAAATTCACCCTGCTACATGGTCTCAGCACCAAGCCTGATAGAGTTCAAGAAGCATTTGGACAATGCTCTCAGGCACATGGTGTGATTCCTAGGGATGTCCTGTGCAGGGGTAAGAGTTGGAATCAATGATCCTTGTGAGTCCCTTCCAGCTCAGCGTATTCTATGATTCTGTGATTCTTGAAAATTGGGGCAACATTTGCCAGCTTCCAGTTGACTGGGACCTCTCCAGATTCCCAGGACCTTTGAAAAAACATCAAGACATCTGCCAGTTCTTTGAGTACTCTTGGACGAATACCATCAGGCCTCATAGACTTATAGGGATCAAGCTGGAGGAGCAAATCTTGCACAAGTTCAGGGTCAACTGGGAGTTTATCATTCTCACAGTCATGGTCCTCCAGCTCAGGGCCCATCATCAGCATTGAAGATTGAGGTAAAGAAAGCATTGAAGATCTCTGCTTTGTCTGTGTCCCTTTTGGTGAGGTGATGTAGTGGGTTGACCCTGACCAGATACCAGGTACCCACTAAAACCGCTCTCTTGCTCTCCCTCTGCAACTGGACAGAGGAGAGAGAAAAAAACCAGCTAATAATTCATGAGTTGAGATAAGAGCTGGGAGAGGTCAGTTACGGATTACCTTCACAGGCAAAACAAGACTCAAAGTGGGGATAGTACTTATATTTATTACTAACAGGATAAGAGTCAAAGAGTGAGAAATAAAACAGTCTTAAAAACACCTTCCCCCACCCC
>NW_020920763.1:0-2854 GCF_003984885.1 Neopelma chrysocephalum
AGCTCCTCCAGCAGGACGCGGTACTCGGCCATGGCTGGGGGGGGACACACGTGTCATGAGTGGGGCCGGGCTCAGCCACATGGGGCACAAGTGGGCTCAGCCACACGTGTCATGAGTGGGACCAGGCTCAGCCACACAGGGCATGGGTGGGCTCGGCCACATGTGTCACGAGTGTCACAGGACTCAGCCACACAGGGCATGAGAGGCACAGGATTCAACCACACAAGTCATGAGTGGGGCTGGGCTCACCCACATGTGTCATGAGTGGGGCTGGGCTCAGCCACATGTGTCATGAGCTGCACAGGACTCAGCCACATGTGTCACGAGTGTCACCCCAGCTCCTCCAGCAGGACGCGGTACTCGGCCATGGCTGGGACAGGGGACAGGACACGGGGGTCACACATGTGTCACGAGCTGCACGGGACTCAACCACGTGGGCCATGAGTGGGGCCGGGCTCAGCAATGGGGGGCACGAGTGGGGCTGGGCTCAGCTACACAGGGACAGGCAGGGTCAGCCACACATGTCATGAGCGGGGCAGGGCTCAGCCACACAGGGCACGAGTGGCACAGGATTCAACCACACAAGTCACGAGTGGGGCCGTGCTCAGCCACATGTGTCATGAGCGGGGCCAGGCTCAGCCACATGAGGCGCAGCGGGGTCACACACGCGGGGCATGAGTGAGGGGGGTCAGTCATGCGTGTAATGAGTGGGGCCGGGCTCAGCCACATGGGACACGAGCGGCACCGGGCTCAGCCACACAAGTCATGAGCGGGGCCGGGCTCAGCCACACAAGTCACGAGCGGGGCCGGGCTCAGCCACGAGGCACAGCGGGGTCACACACATGGGGCACGAGTGGAGCTGGGGTCAGCCACACGTGTCATGAGACAGCCGGGCTCAGCCATGTGGGGGACAGTGAGGTCACACACACGGGGCACAAGTGGGACCGGGCTCAGCCACACATGTCACGAGCGTCACAGGACTCAGCCATAGGTGTTATGAGCGGCACAGGACTCAGCCCACAGGTGTTATGAGCGGCACCGTGCTCAGCCACAGGTGTTATGAGCGGCACCGGGCTCAGCCCCCCTGGACAGGAGCACCCCGAGCTCGGCCCCTCGAGGCAGGAGCTGCCACAGCTTCAGCCACCCGTGTCACAAGTGCACACGGTCTCAGCCACCCCATCACGAGTGTCCCCAGCCTCAGCCTTCCATGTCATGACTGCCCACGGCCTCAGCCACCCATGTCACAAGTCCACATGGCCTCAGCCACTCATGTCACGAGTATACCCAGCCTCAGCCACCCACGGCACAAGTGGCCCTGGCCTCAGCCACTGGTGTCACAACCGGTTCCAGCCTCAGCCACTCATGTCATGAGTCCACACGGCCTCAGCCACCCATGGCACGAGTGTCCATGGCCTCAGCCATCCATGTCACAAAGTGCACACAGCCTCAGCCACCCATGTCATGAGTGTCCATGGCCTCAGCCATCCATGTCACGAGTGTCCTCAGCCTCAGCCACCCATGTCATGCGTGTCACCAGCCTCAGCCACCCAAGTCATGAATGCACACGGCCTCAGCCACTGGTGTCACAAGCTGCCCGGCCTCAGCCACCCATGTCACAAGTGCACACGGCCTCAGCCACCCACGGCACAAGTGGCCTCAGCCTCAGCCACTGGTGTCACAACCGGTTCCAGCCTCACCCACTCATGTCACGAGTGTCCCCAGCCTCAGCCACCCATGTCATGAGTCCACACGGCCTCAGTGACCCATGTAATGAGTGTCCACATCCTCAGCCATCCGTGTCACGAGCTGCCTGGCCTCAGCCACCCATGTCACGAGTACACACGGCCTCAGGCAATGCATGTCACGAGTGTCCACAGCCTCAGCCACCCATGTAATGAGTGTCCACGGCCTCAGCCGTCCATGTCACGAATGCACACAGCCTCAGCCACCCATGTCATGAGTGCAAACAGCCTCAGCCAACTGTGCCATGAGCTGCCCGGCCTCCGCCATCCATGTCACGAGTGTCCATGGCCTCAGCCACCCATGTCATGTGTGCACACGGCCTCAGCCAACTGTGTCACGAGTGCACACAGCCTCAGCCACTGGTGTCACAACCGGTTCCAGTCTCACCCACTCATGTCACGAGTGTCCCCAGCCTCAGCCACCCATGGCACGAGTGCACACGGCCTCAGCCACCCACAGCACAAGTGGCCCTGGACTCAGCCACTGGTGTCACAACCGGCTCCAGCCTCAGCCACTGGTGTCACAACTGATTCCAGCCTCAGCCACTGGTGTCACAAGCAGTTCCAGCCTCAGCCATGCATGTCACGAGTGGCCTCAGCCTCAGCCACTGGTGTCACGAGCTGCCCGGCCTCAGCCCCCCCCGCCCCCTCCGGCCCGCGGGTGCCTCATGTGACATCCCTCATGTGACATCCCGGGATGTGACAGGGACCGACAGGGACCGACGGCGGCTGCTCCGGGGACCCCCCCCCCGAACCCCCCCCCGGCGGGGGGGGGGGGGCGTGGGGACGGGGGGGGGGGGGACACTCAATCCCCCTTTGTGGTGACCCCCCCTTGCACACTCACTCTGGAGTCACAGTGACCCCCCCTTTGCACAGACCCCCCCTCTGTACAGACCCCCCCTTTGCACACTCAGACCCCCCCATTTCACACTCCCCCCCTTTGCACACTCACCCCAGATTCACAGTGACCCCCCCTTTGTACTGACCCCCCCTTTGCAGTGACCCCTCCCCCTTGCACACTCAGACCCCCCCCTTTGCACACTCAGCCCCCCTTTTGCACACTCAGACCCCCCCATTTCACAGACCCCCCCTTTGCACACTCACCCCCCTTT
>NW_020920764.1:0-627 GCF_003984885.1 Neopelma chrysocephalum
TCTAACGGGCACCGCTGGGACTATGGGGAGGGTCCCACAGTTTGTCCATGGGTGTGGGAGGTGTTTCCCACCCTCTTCTCCCTATAGGACCCCCTTGGGCACCACTGGACTATGGGGGGGGTCCCCCAAATTTGAGGAGGGTCCCACAGTTTGTTTGTGGGCGTGGGGGGTGTTTCCCACCCTCTTCTCCCTATAGGACCCCCATGGGTACCCCGGGAGTATAGGAGGTTCCCCCAAATTTGGGGAGGGTCCCACAGTTTGTCCGTGGGCTTGGGGGGTGTTTCCCGCCCTATTCTCCCCACAGGACCCCCATGGGCAGCCCTGGGACTATGGGGGGTCCCCTCAAGTTGGGTGGGTCCCCCAGATTTGGGGTGGGGAAGTCCCCAAATTTGTCCATGTATGTGCTCCCTACTCCAAGGTGTTTCCCACCCCCTTCTCCCCATAGGAGTCCCATGGACACCCCTGGGACTATGGAGGGTCCCCTCAGTGGGGTGGGTCCCTCAAATTTGGGGTGAGGAGGTCCCCAAACTTTTCCATCGATTTTAGGGGGGGGGTTCCCACCTTATTCTCCCCATAGGACTCTAACGGGCACCGCTGGGACTATGGGGAGGGTCCCACAGTTTGTCC
>NW_020920765.1:0-2747 GCF_003984885.1 Neopelma chrysocephalum
GGATCTCAAACTTTGAATCCACACAACCCATGTTTGTAAAATGCAAATGAACCACGACCACACACACCAGGATTAGAACCTGCTACCTTGGGGTTACAAGCTGTTTCAGTAACCTCTCTGCTATTGTTCCGAGTTACACCAACTCCCAGAGCCTACACCGGTTCCCCCAAGGCGTCAGAGCACACAGAAGGCGTCCCTTCTAACAAACAAACCAGCCCTAAGCTGAACCTCGCTCTGACCCGGGTAGGCGGACCACCCCGTCCGCCGACTGGAAAGCGACTTTCGCGACTATGAAAGGCCCAAGTCTTTAAGTTAACTTTCCAGTCACCCGTATCCCCACCTCCTGGGAACACAAAACTTTCCCGCAGCTGCCAACTTCCCGCAGCTGCCAACTTCCCACAGCTGCTAATTAAACCAGGTACCTTTTCCCTTATTTTGCCTTTTCTTATCTCACCTCTATGCTCCGGCTTGCTTCCGTGGGTTCTTTGGACTTGGACTTCTCAGACCAGGGCGGGAATTATCTCAGATAAAAGCCGGCTTGATGAGAAATTCCTGCGTGATGAAATTTTCCAGTCTGAAGAAGGTCCAGTCCAGGTTTCCCCGTACGGGCCACCAAACTGATGCCTGTTCTGCTGGTGCTACGAAAAAATTCAGGAACCGTTAGCTGGGGTGAGATAAGAAAGGGTTTAATTATGCCAAGGCAAATAGATGTTACACGGCGCGCGCCGGGCTGTGCCCGGGATGTTACATTTATAGCAATATCTGGCCAATCCCAAGTGTGTCCATCCTCTAACTTTTGGCCTGGTCCACCCCCTGGCCCACCTCCTGGAATTGGGTCGGGGGGCTTTTTGGGACCCCCTCTTCATCATTCTTCATCATCTTCGGGGTACAGAGAGCAGAGTGACCTAGTTCCTTGACTCTGTCCTGCGGTTTAGGTCAAGATACAAGCATTCTCCAAACAAGACAGGCTTGCCTTGACTAAGAGACTAAACATTTTCTACTGGATATGGGGTGAGAGGATTAAGGAATGTATAAACTAAGGGGTGCTACAGGGAGGAGGGAGAAAGGGGTTTGTTTCTAAAATCTACTTCTATTACCTATAAAACTTGTAAGGCTTACAAAATTAGAAAAATAAAAAACATTAGGGGCTTAAGGCATCAGTCCCCCTTAGAGACTGGACAAAACCCAAAAGTTTTGTCCAATCTCTACCTACATCTACAACAGCTATAACATCTGTACATGCAGTGAGCTATTATACTAACACTAAGTATGTACAATACTAGAATAAACAGTTGTTTCATCCATGTCCAATTCGGTAACCATGAAGTGAGTTTGTGGAGGACATCTCCTATACCTAGGGAGACATCATCCAGAGATATTTCGTGTAAGATTTTGGTTTCATTTCGAATTGCGGCCAAATCATTATTAATTCTACCAGTCTGGTCTATATAAGAGCAGTAATTGGTGTTGATAACTTTACACACGCCTCCCTGTGAGGCTAGTAAGAAATTGAGGGCCATTCGATTTTGTACCACTACATGAGATAAGCTTTGGAATTGTTCTTTTAGGGCTTCAATTGCATCTAAGGTGTGATCTTGAATGTTTTCCATAACAGCTGAAATGTTTACAATTGCTTTCTCCAATTCACTCACTCCTAGAGATGGGACTAGAGCTCTAACTACGCTGTGGAAAATTGTAGGGCGCTCAATAAGGGGATTGTTAGTTCTTTTCACCCTTTTTGGATAGGTTTTATCCCATTTTTGTTCGTCAATTGGGTCGAGAATTGTTATATTTGGGATCACTGCCCCTAAGGCGCAGGTCCGATCTTTATCAAGGGGCAGAACTTTCCAGGCCTCCTTTTCACAGATCCAGTACCATCATGAACCCTGGGGAGGGGTTAATCTCAAAGGGAATTGTGCCATCCCTGCAACAATTTCTGGATTTATCTCTTCTTTTGAATTTTTTTTATCGCAGTGGGGGGGGAGAATGATTTTTCCTGTAGCGTTTACAATCACGCAGGGAACAATATCCTAATTAGAAATCACGTTGCTTAGGGCCACCGGATAATAAACCTCTGTAACGGGCTTCCAGGTCCCTGGGAAATTTATCATGGACTTACCAAAGCTTGTCCCATTTAGTAAAATGCCAATTAGGGGCCAATCACTATTCTCATCATCAATTGCTGGTACCTGAGTACAGATCCACCATTCAGTTTTCCGAAGAATTTTTGACACATTTTGGACTAGTGCCACATGTAATTTTTGGTCCCAAACTCGGTTCATAGTTACCGGTTGCAAGAACAGAATACACAGCAAGAACAGCCTATTCCACATCTTCTTCATCGGTGTCCGGTTCTGATTTGCTGGTTGTTCCAGGAGCTGATGCTCTCTTGACTCTGGAATAGTGGAACCAGGGTTCTCTGCCAGCGACCTTGACGGCGGTGAGGGAAGTCAGTAGGACTTGGTATGGTCCTCTCCACTTGGCTCGCAAGGGGTCACTGTTCCACTACTTGACGTAGACCCAGTCTCCTGGTTGGAAAGGATGAGCAGGGGTGTCCAGTCCTATGGGTCTGGATAACTCAATGACCCTCTGGAGCTTCTGCAAAGTAGAGCCTAAAGCAATCAAATATTTTTGTAAATCGGCTCTCCCTTTTACGTGTACATCCCCTGGTATGTGTGGTGCCTGATATGGTCTTCCATACAGTATTTCATATGGACTTATGTTATCCCTCCGCCTTGGTTGAATAC
>NW_020920766.1:0-1517 GCF_003984885.1 Neopelma chrysocephalum
AAATCCACCCTGGGAACCTCAAAATACACCTGGGAACCCCAAAGTCCACCCCAGGAACCCCCAAAACCCACCCTGGGAACCTCAAAGTACACCTGGGAACCCCAAAATGCACCTGGGAACCCCGAAATACAGCCTGGAAACCCCAAAATCCACCCAAAATGCACCTGGGAACCCTAAAATACACCCCAGGAACCCCAAAATACACCTGGGAACCCCAAAATCCACCCCAGGACCCCCAAAACCCACCCTGGGAACCCCAAAACCCACCTGGGTACCCCAAAATCCATCCTGGGACCCCCAAATCTCTCCTGAGACCCCCCAAAACCCCTCCAGAACTCCCCAAATCCTCTTGGGACTCCCCAAAATCCACCCCAGGAGCCCCAAATCTCCCCTGGGACCCCCAAGGACCCCCTGTGCCCCCCCCAAAACCCCCCCCTGACCCCCCCTGTGCCCCCCCAGGTGAACGGCACCGAGGGGGAGATGGAGTACGAGGAGATCACACTGGAGAGGGTGAGACCCCCGAAAAAACCCCCTGGGGACCCCCCAAAATCCTCCTGGGACCCCTAAACCCACCTTGGACCCCCAAACCCTCCTGAGAATCCCCAAAACCCTTCCTGGAACCCCCAAAACATCCCTGGGACCCCCCAAAACCTTCCTGGGACCCCTAAACCCACCTTGGATCCCCCCAAACCCCCCCCGGGCCCCCCAAAACCCCCCTGGGACCCCCCAAATCCCACCTGGGACACCCAAAACCCTCCTGGGAATCCCCAAAATCCTCCTGGGACCCCAAAACCTTCTCCTGGGACCCCCAAAAACTTTCCTGGGATCCCCAAACCCCCCTGGGACCCCCAAAACCCACCTGGGAGACCCAAAACCCTCCTGGGAATCCCCAAAATCCTCCTGAGACCCCCAAAACCCTCCTGAGACCCCCAAAAATACCCTGGGACCCCCAAAATCCTCCTGGGAACCCCAAAACCCTACTGGGACCCCTTAAAACCTTCCTGGGACCCCCAAAATCTTCCTGGGACCCCCCAAACCCCCCCTGGGACCCCCAAAACCCACCTGGGGACCCTTAAAACCCTTTTGGGACCCCCAAAAACTCTCTGGGAATCCCCAACAACCCCCCCGGGGACCCTTAAAACCCTCGTGAGACCCCCAAAACCCTCCTGGGACCCCCAAACCCCTCCTGGGAATCCCCAAAATCTTCCTGGGAATCCCTAAACCCCCCCTGGGACCCCCTAAAACCCCCCTCCTCCATCTCTGTGGGGGTTTGGGGGTCCCAGACCCTGATGGGACCCCAAAATCCCCCCAGGGGAACTCGGGGTTGGGGTTCAGCATCGCGGGGGGCACCGACAACCCCCCTGGGACCCCCCAAAACCCCCCTGGGAACCCCAAAACCCCCCCTCCCCTGTCTCTAGGGGGCTTTAGGGAAGTTTGGGGAGTCCCAAAGGCTGATGGGACCCCAAAATTCCCCCAGGGGAACTCGGGGTTGGGGTTCAGCATCGCGGGGGGCACCG
>NW_020920767.1:0-1559 GCF_003984885.1 Neopelma chrysocephalum
TGTTGGGCTGGACTGAGCGCTGGTGAGGCCACCCCTGGAGTGCTGTGTCCAGCTCTGGGCCCCTGAGTTGAGGAAGGCCATGGAGGGGCTGGAGCAGGTGCAGAGAAGAGCAGCGAGGCTGGGGAAGGGAGTGGAGCACAAGTGGTGTGAGGAGAGGCTGAGGGAGCTGGGGCTGTTGAGGCTGGAGAAGAGGAGGCTCAGGGGAGACCTCCTGACTCTCTGCAAGTCCCTGCCAGGAGGTTGTAGCCAGGTGGGGGTGGGGCTCTAGGAAGCAATTTTTTTCCTGAGAGAGTAATCAGGCCTTGGAATGGGCTGGGCAGGGAGGGGGTGGAGTCAGCGTCCCTGGAGGTGTTGAAGGTGAGAGTGGATGTGGCCTCAGTGCCATGGTCTGGGAAGCACAGCAGGGTTGGATCCAGGGTTGGACTTGATGATCTTGGAGGTCTTTTCCAACGTGGCTGATTGCGTGATTTTCTGATTCCCATTCCTATGGCAGCACATGCTTGAGGCTCTATCCCCAGGGTGATAGAGATGTCTGTCCATATATATCTGCAAGGTTAGTGTGTAAATGTGTGGTGTTAGAAAAGCAGGCTGAGTTCTGGGCTGGTTCTAGAAGGAGAAAGAAGGGTATAGCTCCAGTGCAAGCAGGCAGCCCTCAGCTTGCACATCATGTCCCCTCCCTGCAGGTTCCTGTCCTTGAGCCCAGGCCCTGAGGTGAGGCTGAGAAGTGGCTTGGAGGTGAGCCCAGAGCTGTCCCTGAGGTGAGTCTGAGAATGAGTGCAAGGCAGAGGTGCTGCTGAGGAACAGAAACTCTGCCTGGCCATGGAGCCTGCAAGGAGGAGCAGAGACAGCCCTGGCAGTGTGGGGGGCCAGGTTGTCCCTGTGCCTTCCCCTGCAGGCCCTGGCTGTCCCTGCTGGGCCCCTGTCCATCCCCATCAGGTCCCTGCCCATCCCCCCCGGGCTGAGCTCCCCCCAGGAAGTGCCGTGGAGCTGAAGCTGCTGCCATCCCCCCCCTGCAGCTGCTGCCCCAGCCAAGGGAGCAGCAAAGGCAGGGCCAGGAGCAGAGGCAGCAGCAGGGGAGCCCTGGGGGGGCCGGGAAGCTCTTGTGTGGGGCAGGAAAGAGGCGCTGGGCACGAGGCCGGGGCTGTGCTGAGCAGGCCCAGCCCTCACATCCCCCCAGCCAACGCCGGCTGCCCGGGGGGCTTGGGAGGGACCCCCAGCCTGTGTGCCCCACACTCAGCTGGCAGAGAGAGAGCCAAGGGACAGGGCCACGGGCAGGGCCACGGGTGAGGGACAGGCAGGGCCATTGCAGGGCCACGGTGAGAGCACAGCCTGTGGCAGCAGAGCTGCCCAGGGCCGGGGGCAGCCGGGGGTGTTGGTAGCAGCCAGTGCTGGGGCCGAGCAGAGCACGAGGCCTCTTGCAGAGCCCTGGAACTGCCTCCCACTTGCCAGCCCTGCCCTGTTGGGGTGACACTGTCCCCTCCCTACAGGACACTGCCCCAGAAATTTTTGGGAGGGCTTTTTTGTCTATTCCTGGTTGCTGATTGATGCTGGGGACCTGA
>NW_020920768.1:0-11759 GCF_003984885.1 Neopelma chrysocephalum
ATTGAGTTTTAAGTGACATTACATTAATACAGCTTTTGATTAATATATAACAATTCAATCAGGTGCTCATGAAATGACCTCACTCCCCTCATCCTACCAATTAAACATCTTATTTTTGGGCTGAATCTTCATAATTTGGAGTATATTTTGGCTGAACCGTATTTTTTTTCAGTTTTGGGGGGAGGGTTCATCTCTCTTTTTCTGAGTTTTTTTTTGCCCGAATCTTGGTGTTTTGGGTTTTTCTGGGCTGAATCTTGGTGTTTTGGAGGTTTCTGTGGACACAGGATTCCCGGTGAGTTCTAGAGATGGACTTGGGCAGGAGGAACCCTCAAGCCAACGCGCTCAGCCCTTGTTTTTCCCCCCATCAGGATTTCTCCTTCCCAAAGCTTGGGCGGATGGAGGAGGAGGCTGCAAGGAAGAGGAAGATGCCTTGGGCCCCCCAGGGAGGTGAGGAGGAAGTCAGTGGCCCTTTGGGGAGGTGTTGTGCTGGCTCTGGCAGCCCAGCATGGCCCCCGGCTGCAGGACAACCCCGCTGCCGCCGCCGTCCTGCCGGGGCCGGAGTTGGGGGGATGTCCTTGGCCTTCCCTGTGGGCCGGAGGCAAATCCCCTCCCTGTCCTTCTTGCTTCCTGCCCCAGGCCCCGAGCTGAGGACGGAGAGCCGGGAGGACAAATCCCCCCGGCAGAGCCTGGTGGGAGAGGCCATTTTGAAGGGCTCCACAGTGCAGGAAGGCAGCGGGGAGGAAAAGGGCCGGAGATCCCCCCCACAGGAGGGGCTCCAAAGCCAGCCCAGGGTGCTCTGAGGAGGAAAGACCCAGCCTGTGCTGGGAAGGCGGCCGGAGCTTGAGGCGGAGCTCTGACCTGGTGGTCCCTGAGCAGCCTCCCAGCAGGCAGAAGCCCTTCAGGTGCTTGGAATGTGGAAAGAGCTTCAGGAAGAGCTTCAACCTCCTCACCCACCAGCACATCCACACTGGGGAACGGCCGTACACGTGTGGGGAATGTGGGAAGAGCTTCAGGCAGAGCTCCAACCTCCGCGCCCACCAGCGCATCCACACTGGGGAATGGCTCTACATGTGTGAGGAATGTGGGAAGAGCTTCAACCAGAGGTCCAACCTTCGCACCCACCAGCGCATCCACACCAGGGAACGGCGCTACCCGTGTAGGGAATGTGGGAAGAGCTTCAGGGACAGCTCCCACCTGATCCAACACCAGCATATCCACACCGGGGAACGGCCCTACACCTGTAGGGAATGTGGGAAGAGCTTCAGCCAGAGTTCCACCCTCCTCCAACACCATGGTATGCACACTGGGGAACGGCCCTTCACGTGTGGGGAATGTGGGAAGAGCTTCAGTTACAGCTCCAGCCTCCACATCCACCGACGCATCCACACTGGGGAACGGCCCTACAAGTGCTTGGAATGTGGGAAGAGGTTTCTGACCAGCTCAGATCTCCTCAGGCATGAGCAGATGCACATGGATGAGAGGCCCTTCCGCTGCACCGACTGCGGGAAGGGCTTCAACCGGAACTCCCACCTCATCACCCACCAGCGCATGCACACCGGGGAGAGGCCCTACAAGTGTGGGGAGTGTGGGAAGAGCTTCACTGACAGCTCTACCTTGAGCAGACATAAACGGACCCACCAGTAAGGGAAGCCCTCGAGTGCCTCAACTGCCGGAAGAGCTTCGGCCGCTGCTCCAACTCCATCAGCCATTGGAGGACTCCCACTGGATGATCCACAGGGACCCATGTTGGGCACAGACCTGGTGGCCCAAGTTCCAGGTGATCCGTGCTGGGCAGTGTATTGGGTCTGGATGGACGTGTTTTGGTAGCAGGGGGGCTCCAGGAGTGGGTTCTGTGAGCAGCTGCCTGAAGCTTCCCCTGTGTCCAGCCCCTGTCCCAACCCCTCTGACAGCGAGGGTGTCCCAGGGTCTTGTTAATCCAGGCCTTGGGCAGATTAGAGTGAAAGGACAGTGAATAATCAGTGTTTATAGATACGTATATATGTAGTGTTTAGTAGTAGTTTAGAACAGTTTGATTCCCATGTAAAGCAGGTTTGGAGCCAATTTGGTTCCTATCTATAGTGATACGAAAGCATAAAAGTAACATGAAAATGTAGAAGGTAAAAGAAAGAAAATATCAGAGTAGAAAGATGCAGAGCCCCCTCCCCCCCCCCGAGGATAGTTTATCTATATACATATGTATATATATGTATATGTTCGGTTTAGTCTACAACAATTTTGTCTCCAGGTAAAGTAGGTTTGGTGCAGTTTTGGCTCCTGTCTATAGTGATACAAAACCATAAAAATAACACTTCCCCTCTCTGGCTCCAAGCCCAGCCTGTCCCCTCCAGGGCTGGGTGTTCCCCCCTCTGCCCCGGGTGGTTCCTTTGCCCATGGGCAGCAAAGCCCCCACTGCTTCTGCAACTGGAGAGTGTTGGAGCCATGGACCACTAACATTCCAGTCTCTCCCAGCTCTGCATCCCAAAAGTCGAGAGGGATCAATCTGTCACCTCAAAGTGGATCAATCTCACTGAAAATGGCTTGATCCCACCCCAAAATTCCTGTTTCTTATTTTCCCTATATAATTCTGGGGCAGCCAGTGCCACCCCTCAGCTCTTTGCAGGCTGAGGCTTGGCCTTGCCCTTTTGCCTTTGCTGGATTTCTTCATCAAATATTTCTCTCTCCCTGAAAAGAAAAATGTGGAAGGTTTTCAATAATCTGGACATCTTTAGACCATCTGGACAAATTACAGTTTGCAATGTTGGAACAACTCAGCCAGAACGTTTTCCATGTTTGATCATTTGTTCCCATCCCTCCCAGGAGGGAGGACACTGAACTCTCACAGATACAGAAAGCTAGTAACAAAAATTCAGAGACTACTGAAAATGAACAATATCCCCGGTCCTCTTTCCAGCCCTTTTTGTGGATGGGTGTGACATTCACCAACTTCCAATCATCTGGGACCTCCCCAGTGAGCCAGGGCTGTTGGGAAAGGATGGAGAGTGGCTTGGTGAGCTCTTCTGCCAGCTCCTCATCACCCTTGGGTGGATCCCGTCTGGTCCCATGGACTTGTGAGGATCCAAGTGGCTCAGCAGGTCACTAACTGTTCCCTCCTGGATTCCAGGGGGGCTGTTCAGCCTCCTGTCTCTGTCTACCAGCTCTGGAGGCCACTTGTCCTGAGGACAACCTGTCTTACTGTTGAAAACTGAGGCAAAGAAGGTAAGTACCTCAGCCTTTTCCTCATCTTTGGTGACTCTGTTCCCCCCCATGTCCAACAAAAAATGGAGGTTTTCCTTGCCCCTCCTTTGCTACTGATGTATTTGTAGGAGCACTTCTTGTTGTCCCTGACAGAAGTGGCTAGACTGAGTTCAAATTGTGCCTTTGTCTCTCTAATTTTCTTTCTACATGACCTAACTATATTCCTAAACTATTCATGGGTAGCCAGCCCTTTTTTCCATAGTCTGTAAGCTCTCTTTTTTCCCCTAATTTCCTTTAAAATCTCCCTGTTCAGCCAGGCTGGCCGTCTTCCCCGCCGGCTTGCCTTTCAGCACACTGGGGCATCCTGCTCCTGTGTATTCAAGATTTGCTTCTGGAAGCATGTCCATCCCTCCTGGACCCCTTTGTTTTCCAGGGCTGCTTCCCAAGGTACCCTCTGAACCAGTCATCTAAATAGGCCGAAATCTGTCCTCTGGAAGTGCAGGGTAGAAATTTTATTGATGGCCCTCTTTGTGTCCCTGGGTATTGAAAACTCTCTTATTTCATGGTCACTGTGCCCCAGACGGCCTCCAACCACCACATCTCCCACCAGCCCCTCTCTGTGAACAGCAGGTCTAGTGGGTCCCCACCCCTGGAAGGCTCATTTACCAGCTGGAGCAGGAAATCCTCCATGCACTCCAGGAATCTCCTGACTGCCTCTTCTCTGCTGTGCTGAGTTTCCAGCAAACATCCCTGAGGTTCCGCAGTGTCACACTAGCCTCTCGATTCCATGAGGTTCCACGGTGTCACAATGGTCTCTTTGGCTCTATTAAGCTCTGCAATGTCCCAATAGACCCTTGATTCCAGGAGATTCCTCAGGTTGACACCTGAGAGGTCACCATGGAGCCCTGGGACATCCCGTGACCTCACGGCTCTTTAGGAGCCCTGAGAACTTCAACAGGGGGAAGTGCCGGATTCTGCCCTGGGATGGGGCAACCCCGGATGGACGGACAGACTGGGAAGGAGAGGCTGGAGAGCAGTGCCGGGAAAGGGCCCTGGGGGTGCTGGTGGGTGGCCAGTTGGCCCTGAGTCAGCAGTACCCTGGCAGCCAGGAGGGCCAAGCCTGTCCTGGGGGCATCAGGCCCAGCATGGCCGGGCCAGGGAGGGGATTGTCCTGCTCTGCTCTGCCCTGGGGCGGCCTCACCTGCACCATTGGGGCAGTTTGGGGGGACACAATGGAAGGGAGAGATTGAGCCATTAGAGAGTGTCCAAAGGAGGGCAAGGAAGATGGGGAAGGGCCTTGGGGGGAAGCCGTTTGAGGACACTGAGGGCACTTGGTGTGTTCAGCTGGAGAAGAGGAGACTGAGGGGAGACCTCACTGCAGTTCCAACTTCCTGGGGAGGGGCAGAGGAGGGGCAGGCCCTGAGCTCTGCTGTGGGGAACCCGGGACAGGACTGAGAGAATGGCCTGGAGTTGTATTAGGGGAGGTTTACGTTGAATCTTAGAAAAAGGTTCTTCCCCCAGAGGGTGTTTGGGCACTGAACAGGCTCCCCAGGGCAGTGGGCACAGCACCAAGGCTGACAGAGCTCAGGAAGTGTTTGGATGAGCCTCTCAGGCTCATGGTGTGACCCTTGGGGATGGTCCTTTGCAGGGCTAAGGGTTGGACTGGATGATCCTTGTGGGTCCCTTCCAACTCATCCTATTCTGTCATTCTGTGATTATCAACCCTGTGTTCAGCACAAAGCCAAAACACAGCCCTGCACCAGCCACGGGGAAGAAATTTAACTGTACTGCCCCTGAAACCAGCACACCCTTTCTGGGCTCTCACAGAAACATCCCACAGTCCATTTTCCACCTGGAACTAGGGACTCTGAGTTCCTGCTTCCCGAGCCCCAGGGATGGTCTCCGTGTCTGCTCATTTCTCCACACTCTCTTCTCAGTGATGGCACCTTAACGAGACAAGCCCCTGGGAATTCTTTTGTGGTTAATTAGATCTCAGAAGTGTATTCAAAGTGAATATCTTGTATTAAAGGAGCAATGAGAACATTTTCCTTTTTTTGTGGCCTGTTTACTTTTTTCCTGTTTTTACATTGATATCAGCAATCCCCAGTGGATATTGATCCCGGGCACCTCCTAATTCAGTCTGAATAGATACAAAAATCAAGGCCCTTTATGTCTGACAATCCATCAGACTTTATCCCTATCCCATTCCCACCATTCCCTCATCAAAGCCCTGGGACTCAAAGCAACCTTGGGCAAATCTGAGCTTCTTCCACTCAAGGAGGTTTCAGCTCCTTGGCACCAACTCCCACCTGCTTGGCTTGGAGAAAGAGCTGCCCGAGACACAGAGGGATGTTCATTTATTGCCAGCAAACAAAACCAAAGGAAGGCACAGCTCAGTAAAAACCAAAAGTCCTTCCCCTGCTGTATGTTAAGTCCACACTGCCTCCACTGAAGTCCACGTTCTGCAGTAGATAGTCTTAGACCAATGGCAAACACCTTCTGTGTCAAGCACAGATCCTAAGATCCCCCCAACACTCCCTGCCCTGGATTCTGTCTATATTTGCCCTTTCACACAGGGAGTCACACACTGAAGTCACAAGATCCTTCCACCCACAGAGGGAGGAAAAGGGAGAAAGTGAATGAATTTCTGTGTCGTGCAGAGATAAATCTACATTTATTGCAATAATCTGGGGTTACAGAAACATTATCAAACACATTCTGCAGCATCTGTTCACTGGGTAAATGTGTGTGGATGGCCAGGCCCAAGGAGTGGTCAGATCTATTTGAGACACTTTCATCTGGTCAGTCCCATCCCCCTGTCCATTGCTGGATGTCACTCAGGAGCCCAACTCTTGGCTACCTGTGCACCTTCAGGATGGACTTTCACAGCCAACCTCTCTACCCGGGTGGCAGGAGGGCCTACCCTGATAAGGCCTAAAATGCCATCAGAGAATGCCAACAGTGCCAGCTCTCATGCAAGCTGTCTGTGAGAGCTGTGAGTTACTGGTGGCACCATGGGAATGGTTTTGGTGTTGAATGATGCTCAAACCAGCCAGGTTCACCCAACTCCAAACACACATCCTGCTTTTTGAAGTTGGATGGGACAGAGAAGCTGGTAACTGGCCTGTACATTTGTGAGGAGCAGTCAATCACTTCCTACTATAGAAGTCCAGTCCCCTTTCATCCAGGCAGGTTCTTCTAACACAGCCCTTCTTGGGGTAGATGTGTGGAGATTCCTGCCTTGGGTGGGGACGCCCTCCAAGGACACTCCTCAAGGTTGAGTAAAAGAAATCTCCCCACAACCGTTGGTCTGGGTGAGTTCCATCAGATCTCTACGTAATAATTATTTCTTTTGGCTAGCTTTAATATAATTGTTTCAATAATTGCTTCAATATAGTGCACTATCCTATCTTATACTGTACTACTAGTAGTTTTTGCCCTTGGATTATGTAGTAAATAATTCTGATTAAGGTTTTTTGTCTGATTATTCAAAGGAATAAATGATTCATTTTCTATAAATATTCTCATTTGTCCAATCATTAAAACCTGTGGGAGAAAAGTGGTTCAATCCCACTTCTGCAATTCCTTAAATTTAATTTGTTGACAAAATCTGAGGCAAAGATTGGATCCCTTATTCCTTGAGGCTCTGCAGTGACACAATGGTTCCTTGATTCCATGAGGTTGCACTGTTTCCCAGCGTTCTTTGGCTCCAGAAGGCCCTGCAGTGTGACAATGGCCCAGTGATTCCATCATTTTCCCCAGGGTCACAATGGACCCTTGATTCCATGAGGTTCCACAGTGTCACAATGGTCCCATTGATTGTAGAAGGCCTTGCAGAATCATAATGGCCCCTGGATTCTGTGAGGTTCCACAGTGTCACAATGGACCCTTGATTCCATGAGATTCCGCAATGTCCCATTGGTTCCCTTTGGTTACAAAAGATTCTGTGATGTCACACTGGCCCCTTGATTCCCTGACAGACTACAAAGTCCCAGGATCCTTTTGATTCCATGAGTCCACAGTGCTAAAACTCCCTTGTTGTTATCCTTCCAAAATTTGTGGGCCCGTTCTATCCCTGCCTGGGATGCAGCACCATTGTGTTTCTGCAGGAATGGATCCATGGCCATCCTGCCACTGCACCAATTGAATGCTGCAGAAACGTCACTGCAGGCCTGACACTGGAGGCAGGAACAGTCTGGGAACTACAGGCCTGCTCCCATTCAGCAGAGCCAGTCGGGGTCACAAAGAGCACAAGGGATTGACTGCAACCCCTGCAGTTCTCTGGCATTGCTGGGGACAAATGCAGGAACTCCCAGGAGCTCTGCAGAGCCCTGACAGTGCCACTGCAATCCCAAGCTGCATTGCCCGGGTCAACACTCAGCACAGCCAAGGCCACAACCCTTCCTGAAAGGTGTCCCTTGTGGGCAGGGCCAGGGGCACAAACCCCTCCATCTGTCCCTGCACATGTTGTGTCCAGTTCTCATCCCCCACTTAGGGACAAAGTCAGGCTACATTGGGTGTTTAGCTTTGCATTTGCTTCACTCTTTTGTGCTTCCAACACACACACCCCCCAGTATGGGCAGAGTCTGGTCCCCCAAAGAACACAAGACCTGACTATTTGTGGCTCCCACTGCAGTGGCTGGAACTTGGGCCACAATCTGTGCCTGGAGCAGAGAGGTCCCTCCCCACAGAAACTTCTTGGCAATGGAGTTAATAGGAAAACGGGACAGGCTGTGGGGATCACTTGCAGGGCACAGCCAGGGACGTGTCTTGAGCATCCTCCTGTTTAACAGGACCAGCTTTTTCAGCCTCTTTTCTCTCTCTTTTCTCATGCTTGTTCCTCCAGAAACCACTGTGGTCCTACCTTTGCTTTGGTTCTTTCCTAGACATCCCATGACAAGTCTTGCCCAGTCCCCAAATCCCCTTTCTGGTTGCCCATCATGAGTCTCAGAGCCTGAGGCCAAATCCCCCATCCTCAGCTGCAAGGTCACCCTGAGAGGTTCTGCCATTTAGCTACTTGGTTATAGTTTCATACAGATACCTTGGAACTTCCTTTCACTTAATTTTTTGCCTTTTGGGCTTAGAATGGCTCTCCAAAAACATGGCAATTCATGTCATCAACATGGCAATTCTTTGGAGAAGGAGGTTGGGACTTAAGATTCAAAAGAATCCTAGAATGATTTTGCTTGGAAGGGAGATAAAAGGTCATCTGGTCCAAGTCCTTGGACGTAGGCAGCGACATCATTTACTAATTGAGGTTACTCACATTCCCTGACCTTGGGCAAATGCAGGGATGGGACATCCACTTCTCTGGAAACCTGTTCCAGTTCTTGCCTCCCTGATTGTTAAATATTTCCTCCTTTTATCCAATATAAAGCTCTTCTCTTTCAGTTCAAAGCCACTACCCCATGTTCTGCCACTACAGGCCTTGGTAAAAAGTATTGCTGTGATTTCCTTAGACTATGAGCACGACATTTTCATCTGCAAAAACATTAGTGAGTGCCCAGAGATCTCCCAAGATGGGCTTGAAAGGTCTCAAGCACATGAGCACTAGAGAGGGGCTAAGGAGCTGTGGCCTCAGTGGTGTGGAGACTGAGGACAGTACAGGACAGCCCTCAGAGGCCTTGAAGGGAGGATTTAGAGATGATGGATCCTTTTGTCAGAGCAGAAAAGAACCTGAGAAAGAAAGAATTAATGCCAAGTGCAGCTGGGGAGGTCCTGAGTGGACATGAGGAAAAAGGAATTTCACTCCATGGAAAACGCTGTGCTGCAACAAGTCACCCAGGAGGAGTTTGGATGAGCCCAAGGCTTTGTGTGTGCAGGAAGAGCCAGGGAGGATGCAGAGATGTCGGTGCAGGAAGGTGCCAGCCAGGTGGGGCAGCCGGGGGGATGCCGACAGCCTGCAGGGAAAGGGGCAGGGCATGGACACCGTAGGACAGCCTGGGCTGGAGAGGAGAGAGGGATGGGGAGAAGCTGAAAGGCCCTGACAGAGCCACCTTCTGCAGGCCTTTGGCCATGGCTGCTGTCTGTGGCCCTGATGCCAGGAGGAGACAAGTGGCCCTTGCAGCCCTGGGGCCTCATGGCCTCCTTGTCCCTGCTCAGCAGCCTGGCAGGTGCCACCCCATGGTCCTGCCCTTGGCATTGCACATCCCACATCCCAGTGCCCCAGGAAGAGCCCTGAGGAATGAGGCAGGGACAGGATCTGCCTTCCCAGGGGCTGGGGGTCAGGGCTTGGCCTGTTGGATTAAGGAAACACATCCTGGTTTTCTCAGCATCAGAGCCACCTTTCTCTTGCTTGTCCATCCTTGTCATCACTGTCTGCAGTTTTCTGCTCTAACTGGAATCTGGAGATGCTTTCACAGTCGTGTCCCTCAGTGGGATCCATTAACAGTACAAGAAACTTGAGTGTTTCCATCTCACTTTGACTTCCTGAAAAGTTGTTTGAACTTCCTCTCGGGGACTGAGTCTCATGTAAACAACATCAATCCCCCTGAGAGTCATGAAATGCTCGGGGCTGTTGCTGTGCTGCTGAGCTGGGCCGGGCTCCTGGCACACAGGGAGCTCCTGGCAACCAAGAAAAACTTCAAGGAGACAGCTCTGCTGGTGAGCAGCTCCTCTGCACAGCCCAGCAGGGTTGAGGGCACTGCCTGCAGCACTCAGAGCACAAAAACAAGGCAAACAGAGGTTACACACAGCCTGAGCTGTGAGGGAAGTTGAGAGGAAGATCCACTGGAGGAGGAATCTTTCCAGGCTTCCTCACGGTGAGTCAGCATGAAGGGCAATGTGTCTGCAGTTGGTGCAAAGATCTCCTAACGCTGGCACATCCCACTCCCTGCTGCACCATCCCAGGCACATCCCAGCAGGGTTCCCTTCTGCCAGGGATGGTTGCAGGGTTGTGAAGCCAGGCTGTGCCACCCAGGCTGCCCCAAGCTGTCCTGCAGAGCAGGGTCCTGCAGCCCAGGGCTGTGCCGGGGCAGGAGCTCTGCCACTGCCAGGGGCAGCTCTCAGCCGGGCTGGGGAGCTCCCTCAGGGCTGGGCAGAGGCTGGGGGTGGAAAGAGCAAAGCCTGGCAGGGCAGGGCAGGTTTCTTCTGCTATCAAGTGAGAGTTTCATGGGTCAGGGCTGCTCACAGAACCAGAGCACCCCAGGGTATTTTCCAGGGGATACTTCAAGGGGAAGGTTCAAGGTGGGATTTCTCTCAAGCTCTCAAGCCACATGCCTGGTGGTTTGAGTTGCAGAGGGAACTGTGATGAGCTGCCCAGGGCTGAGAACAACTTGCTGGCACTGTTGGTGTCTGGGAGGTGGCACAGCTGGCTCAGGGTGACACTGCCCTGAGTGCCCAGTGGGCTCTGCCCTGGCCTCTCCCAGCTGGACCCTCCCTCTGCATTTCCTTGGTTCTCAGCTTGCCCGTGGTCCTGAGGTTGTTTCCTCCTTCTCTCAGTCAGGCTCATGCTGTTCAAGCTACACAGTCCAACAGTAATCCTGAGATTCTCCTATGGAAGGTGTGTCCCTGGGAATGAGACATTCCAACTGTATGGGCAGTGAAGTCTGTGGGCCTGGGTAAGGAGCTCTTTTTCCCTCAATCAGACCCCGTCATTAGGACACTCGGCTCTTTTCTGAGGTGTCCTTCCAAGCTGGGAGCTGCCCTTGAGAATGCAAATCCTCCTCCCAGCACAGCTGTTCTCTGAAAGCCCCAGTGGAGAGGGGCAGAGATGCTGTGCCCATGCCAGGAGATGCTGTTGGGTTGGGGAGATGAGCCACGGGTGTCCTTGGCTCCAAGTGTGGTGCTGAGCCCTGGAGACAGGCTGAGACCTTGAGGGGTGTGGGATGGATCCCTCTGCTCTCAACAGTGTCTGGTGGCTTTTCAGACCCAAATGGGAGTGTGATCAATGTCCATCTCAGGAAGGAGAAAAGCCAGGGCAGTTTGGAACAAGAGAAAGGGACAGACCAGCTCCCCTCACTCTGCACGAAGCCCCAGACAATCTTCCTGCCTGGCAGCACCTGCTCTGTTCTCCCTGAGTGCATCAGAAGTGCTGAGGGGTTCTGACATCCAGGAACACTCCTCAGGAAAGATGAGGGGAGTTTAAAAAAAAAACAAACCCAAACTTTTGAAACCGCCTTCCGCTCTCTTGGTTCTTCTGGGAGTGCAGATGCTGACAAGCACTTTTGCAGTGGGAGCAGTTTCATCTGACACAGCTGAACACCAGGACGGGCCCCTGTGCCCACCATGCCCATGACCCCAAAGTTGCAGAGCAGGGTTGACCCCTCACAGCCAGTGGACAGAGGGTCTGCTCCTCATGGAAGGTGTAGTGAGCCCCACCCAGGGCTCCAGCCATGGAGCTGAAGGAGAGACTCCCAGAAAAGGAAAACCAATGGAGCAGTGAGAGGGGTGTTGGAAAGCGGCTTTGTGTTTTTCTCAGGATGTTCTGCCCTAACTTGTCATTGTTATTTCCTATTTGAACAGGTCCCCATGTCTAGAGGCAGCCAATGCCCAACAGCAGCTCCATGGCCCAGTTCCTCCTCCTGGCATTCGCAGACAGGTGGGAGCTGCAGCTCCTGCACTTC
>NW_020920769.1:0-1572 GCF_003984885.1 Neopelma chrysocephalum
CTGTTGTTTTTGCTTTCTCCTCTTCCTTACAGGAAGACGAGCAGGCATCTTTCTTCCTTTAGGGATTTGTAAATAGGGAGATGAGACAGACCTATTTTTTACCCCTTGGTACGCACAGGGGAAGTGTCTATCAAGTACTACTTCAGTGAGCCCAGTTTAGCCCAGCTATTCTCTCATTCTTTGCTTTTTTTGTTGCACGTTTCTTCCCTTTCCCACAAGGATGCTTGTTTGGCATCTATGGAAACTGTCAAAAGATTGGAAGAGGATCTTTTAGAGAGCCAGGTCGTGCCAGTCTGCCTGCTAAGGAGGACAGACATTTAGGGCAGGAAGTAGAGCAAGCCTTATCAACTTGGGATTTATTGGCTTGATTGGATAAATAAGAAGTGCTGTTCTCTGAAACTTCCACTGATTGCCCTGAGAAAGACCCAGCTTCAAGAGGCTGACAAAGCAAAGCCTCTGTTTTACCAAGGACAGAGTTTCTTGTGCTTTCCCCCACGGCAGCGCCCTCTCTGAAAGGCAAGGCAAGTAGATAACTGTGGGCATGCCTAGTATGACATCCAATAATCCTTAGAGCATCTGTAGGGAGAGAAACTTCATGACAGATGAGATACACAGGAGAGTGGAAGAAGCAGTCTCTTTCCTGGTTTGGAAACTATCCCGGAGACTGCATTTTCCAGCCATGAGACTAGAAAATCCATTGTATTTGGAGCGTATTTTGTGTGCTTCTTTCCTATTTTATCCCTTCTCAGCCACCTGTGTCAGAGGCAATATTGAGGAAGGAACTGGGTTTTAAAAAAGAGAAAATGCAAAAACTTATTTCAGGCAGTCAGTTCTTCTGGGCAGGGCTGTCTGACTCTTGGTGTGTTTCCCTCCATGTGCTCAGCACCGGCACAGGGCACACTGAGGGAGGTCTCCAAACTTTCCTGTAGGTGATTCCTGTCAAAACTAATCCCCTCCCAGGCCATCACAAGATGATGCTAATCAGCTCTTCCAAGTCACAGGATACTTCTTCTCCCCCAGGGCAGAAAAGATGGAAACATGCTACCAGTGCAAGAGAGGGACAGCGGAGGCCCATCCTCTGCCATGGCGGTGGTGACCCAGACTCCCTGTTTGTCCTCTAGTCCCTCTAGGAGCCCTGAGCTTTCCCTCTGGTTCCCTCTGCTTGGAAAGCCTTCCAAATCCATTCTGGTGACGGGAGGTGGTGATGCAGCAACAGCAGTGCCTCGTGGGATGCCTGGACACCCCTGGGGAGGCAGAGCTGGGGCCACTCATTCTGTGCCCTATCCTGGCTGCGTGCTGGGGGGACTGCCCTGAGGAGAGACAAATGAGGTTTCTCCTGGGGAAAGCCTCAGTCAGAGTTCAACTTCCCAGACAAGCCTGGGGCTGCGGGTGTGCCGAGGGGGAAGTTGTCCTGCAGGCAGCAGTACAGGACAAGCAGGACGCAGTCTGCTCAGGACACGGCGCATCTGAAGGACACCATGGGTTTGGGCCCATTGTTACTGCTTTATTAAATCACAGCCGCCTACAACTGGCTCAGTGGCGACAGAAGAGCAGTGCTCGTGGTTTGAATCG
>NW_020920770.1:0-4307 GCF_003984885.1 Neopelma chrysocephalum
GCAAGGCTCCCGCACTGGTGAGCAGGGGGCAGGGGCTGAAGCCGGGCTGGCAGTGTGCGGCTGTGCAAGGCAGTAGCTTGGCCTTGGCTGGCCTTTGGCAGCTGTGCCAGCTGCTCCCAGCTCTCCTCCTCCCCGTTCAGCTGCCCGACTCCTTTGGGACGCGCCTTTGGCCTCTGGGCCCCGCGGCAGCAGCGTGGGGCTGCACCACAGCATTGTCTTCCACACAGGCTAAGAGCATCTGGAGCCTGAATGAAAGCCTCCTGGAGCTACTGCAGGATGCAGACACAGACACGGTTCAGATGACCCTCTCTGCATTCATCAATGTGCTCCGTTTGAAAATCATCCAAATATCCAGCCCTACTGCCCTGAAGATTCTTGATGTGCTGCGACCACTCTTTGACAATGTAAGGCTCTGTGTCCCTCATCGTGGGCACTGAGTGCTGCCAGGAAACTTTGGGCCCAGTGTCTTTTCAGGCCTGTGCCCCGGTGGGCCTGGGGAAGCCTGTGCTGAGGTCTTTCGCTCTTCCTTTGCAGCAGGAGCACAGCCAGCTGCAGCAGCTCTCCATGGTCCTCTTCCGGGAGGTGATGGAAGTGACAGAGAGGAGCAAGAGCCTAAAGCCACACGTCTACCTGAGGCTGGTGCCATTCTACTTCAACTGGCACGATGAGAACCAGCGTGTGGCAGAGGTGAGGACTCGTGGGCTCTGGTGTCCCCATGGCAGGAGGCTGCTGTGCCTCCTGCCCTGGCCCACGGTCGCCTGCAGCCTCCTCCTGGCCTTGATGCAGGGATGCGGGTGCTGTGCCCTGGGCTGCGGTGCCATGGCCCGCTCTCTGTTGCTCTGCAGGCCTCTCGGGAAGCACTGTTTGGTGCAGCCAGGTTCCTAAAGTGGAGGGATCTTGAGCACCTGGTGACCAGGGAGCAGCCCTGGAGGTTTGGCGAGTGCCTGGTAAGGACAGCCCCAAAGCCCCAGTCCCTGGCTCCCCGAGAGCACCCAGCCCTCTGCTCCCCCCAAAGCCCGGCCCCAGCGGGCAGGGGAGCCCCGTGCTGGGGGCAGGGAGCGCCCGGCCAAGGGGCAGAGCCTGAGCCGAGCCTTCCCTCCGTGCCCTGGTGCTCTTTGCAGCTGGAAAAGGACAGGAGCCGAGTGGGCCAGTACGTGCGCCAGGCCCTGCCGTACCTGGAGAGCCCAGAGGAGCCCCTGCGAAAGCTGGCCATCAAGTTCCTGGGTGAGCCACAAGGCCGGGGTCCCTCCCCGCCCCGCTGCAGCTCGGCCCCAGCCCCGGCTGCTGCAGCGGCAGCAGGATGCGGCCCAGGGCATGTGGAGCCCCGAGTGGCCTGGGGCCTGCTGCCGCCCTGGGCCAGCCCAGCCCTGGGGCGTCCCCATGGGGGGGACCTGTGCCTCTGGGGCCCTGACAGCCTCTGTCTTCCCAGGGATCGCCGCCAGGTCCATGAAGCAGGAGCAGCCAGAGCTGCAGCTCATCTGCCAGGGTGAGGGAAGGCACCTTCCAGCTGATCCCCTTGGGCCCTGCTCCCTCCTGGCCATGGCAAGAGCTGCCTGGGATGGCCCGGGCAGGAGGGGCTCCTCACGTCCCCACACCCCTGGCCTCTCACCTTGGCTCTCTTTCCTTTCTCTTCCAGCCCTTCAAGGCATGACTGAAGGGCATGACACCCCTGCCGTCTCAGACCTGGCACGTCAAACGCTCTACATCATCAGAGCTGTACGGAGAACTCCATTCTTCCCATTCTGGTAGTCTCCATTCCTGCCTCTTCCAGCCCGTAGAGGCGTGACAGATGACATCAGACTTGCCATGGCAGGCCTGGCAATTCAACACTGCTACGTGCTAAGAGCTGTACAGACGGCTCCCTACTCCAGATTCCAGCGGCTCCAAGACTGGCTGTGCAGGGTGTGGAAGACCCGGCCTTTTCCGCAGGGCAGTGTCTGCCTGTGCTGCTGCAGCTCTGTGGAGAACTGATGAGGGAAGCTCCATCTCCTGGGGCCATGTGAACCTGTGGAGAAGATGCCTCTTCCCTGCAAGCACCTCCTTTGAGCCCAGCATGGGAATACAACTAACATGTTATCACAAACAGAGGCCCAGGAACTTTTTTTTGGTGCCCAGTGTGCACAGGGCCTTGGGGAAGAGGGGAAAAGGGCTTCTTGTGCTCAGCAACACTTGCCCCGCTGTGCAGCGTGCCAGGAAAAGGGAGCAGAAGCCCCTTGGCCTTTGGTGGCTCTCCTGGAGCCTCAACGCTTGCAGCAGAGTGGAGGGGCAGAGGCTGGAGCTGTGGGGATCCCTGAGGACCTTGTCCTTGGAGATGGCCACAAGCCCTCCCCCCGGCAGGAAGCAGCGTCTGTGTCCTGCCTGTGTGTTGCTGGCTGGATTGCTCCGGGCTCCCAAGTGCCTCTGGAGCGGCTCCTCTGGAGCTCCTTCAGGGCTGCACCGCTGCCGGGCAGGTTGGCGGGGCTGGGGGAGAGCCGCAGGGGAGGGGGCGCTGGGAGGCCAGGAAGGGGTGAGGTGCTGCAGAGGCCCTGATGGGACAAGGGAGCGGGAAGCCTTGAGGGGAATCTGGGAGGGGATGGGTGGCAGAAGGCTGCAAGGGGACAGACTGGGCAGAGTCCCCGAGGGGCAGGGTGGAGGGAAAAGGCCCCAGGACTTGGGGGGCAGAGGCCATAGGCAGCCCCCAGGCAGCCACCTCCTTCCCTGCCAGTCGGCTGCTCTGGTGCTTTCCCGAGGCATCTCCCAGCCCTGTGGCAGAAACCCTGGAGGCCTCAGCAGCAGGGTGGGCACAGCCCCAAGGGGGCCAGGCTGGCCTGGCTGGGGACAAGGAGGGCAAGGGGGCCCTGCTGGGGTACGTCTGCCGGGTGCTGCCGGCCAGGGGCAGTGGCACAGGCAAGGCTGGTGGCCAGCCCGGGCCCCCGCGGCTGCCCAGGCCATGGGGCTGTGGCCGACACCCCGCTGAGCCAGAGCTCTGGGCCCGCAGAGCTGCTGCCACCACGGGCAGGGCGCTGGGCTCCTCGGGCAGGCCTGCGCACTCGCTGCTGCCCAAGCGGCTCCGCGCCCCACACACAACAGCACCAGAGGCTGCCCAGGAGCAGCAGCACCCACAACGCCTGGGCCTCCTCACCCAGGCACCCACACCCGCCAGGACGCCAAAAGTGGCCAGACTGTGGGCACAATTGCACCCGCTTTGGCAAAAGGCTTCAGGCCAAGTGGCCACCACAGCTTTCCAGTGACTCCCCAGCCTCACAGCAACCCTGGGCAGCTTCAGCTGCAGCCTGTCCTCCTCACTGACTTCAATGGCCCTGCTTGAGGCTGGATGTGCCTTCCACACTCAGCTGTCCCCAGCCAGCGCCATTGGTGCCATCCTTAGAGACTCTGCTGGGACACCAGCCTCGGGCTGCAGCTGCTCAACCTCTCCTCCACGCAGGCACCTTCAAAACACGGCCATGGGCTTCTAAACTCTACGTCCAGCACTTGAGGGCAACAAAGGAAGAAGCAGCAGAAGCTGAAGCAAAGCAGGGCCTCATGTGGCGGAGCTTCAGGGATGGAGGCAAGGAAGCACTGTGGTTTTGTGCTGCTGGTAATCACTTCCACCCAAAAATCATGCCAGGAAGGAGCAACAGCTTCTGCCTTCTGACAGATGCCAAGTCTTGCCACCAATTGCTCCAGCTGCCGCTCCCAACAGCCACCTGCAAGAGGGCAGACCTCAGTGCCCCTTGGCTTTGGCTGCCCTCTAGCAGAGAAGTCCCCCGGGGGCACAGCTCTTTGGGGTAGGAGACGGGCAGCACCCTTGCCAGGACTCGGGGCGGTGGCAGGTCTCCTTTGGCCAGGACTTGCCAGAGGTTGTCCCTCAAGAATCCCGGGAGGAGGCAGGGAACGCTGAGCAGAGCAAGCCCTGCCCGGATGTCCCATCGGGAAGACACTGTTCTAGGGGGAATTCTTACTGACTGGCTTAATGACTCAGCCATGGTGTGTCCCTGTCACTCAGACTCTTCTTGGCCACACCTGACGTTGTGATTCGTGTGACTGACAATACCTTTAACACCCCTGTAAGTAATCCCTGTTATTTTAGTTGTATCACAGATCAAAACATTTCTACCCTACATCTATCATTAATAATTCCCATGGCAGAAGAGCCAAACTGGGGCTCCCAGGGAACCTAAGCAGAAGCTGGGAGGATGATGCAGGATACAGTGAATGGTGCTTGTGGAGGTGCGAGCTCTCCCTGAAGCTCTTCACACATTCCCCACATGCATAGGGCCATTCCCCAGTGTGGATAAGATGGTGGGTGTGGAGGGTGGAGCTCCGGC
>NW_020920771.1:0-648 GCF_003984885.1 Neopelma chrysocephalum
TTAAAGGTATCAGCTCCAGAATTCCAGCCAGACATGAATCCAGGATGGACAACTTTTAATGCTCCCAAGATAAACAAAGAGCCTGTCTTCATTAAATCAAGCAATACCTTCAGTAAATCAAGCAATACCTTCAGTAAATCAAGCAACATCTTCAGTAAATCAAGCAACGTGGACCTGCAATGCTGTAAGGGGGATACTTTTGAATTAGATGATCAGTGGAGCAGAGAGGTGTGAGAAAGAATATATATTAGGATGTGAAACCAGCCAGAGTGCTGTACAATGTAACTTCATGGCACAAGTTAGCTGAAAGGTCCATTGTGTTTTTTAGCAAGTCAACTTGATGTCCCTCATGATCAGAGCTGAGTTCCTTCTTGGCTTGACCCCATGCTGCAAGATGGACACAAATACCCTTGAAACACAATGGGAGAGGTCGTCCATAGGGGTGAGAAAGATGCTGGTGAGAGGAAGATTGTGTGGGCAGGGGTGGCTCGCCCCTTGCCCTACAGCAGGGCATGCGCAGACTGTTGCTCTCAGGTGATGAACAGGCGGGGTTTGGCTGCCACTCAGGCATCACCTTATACTGTGTCCTGGCCCTACGTGGTGTAATGTAGAGCTGCTAAAATGGGGTGTCAGGACTGCTGGGGTGAG
>NW_020920772.1:0-7781 GCF_003984885.1 Neopelma chrysocephalum
TAGTGGGCAACATTTCTGCAGTGTTCTGAGGAGAAAGACCTTTGTAGCTGTATTTTTGGTTTTGTGGTTGTGTTTTTGGTTTCCTGTTGAGATAGTATTGATTGTAGTTTTGGAAAAAGAGAGAGGACAAAACAAAATCTTTCATTTGATCCCGAGTGCAAGAGGTGTATGGTCTGTATTGAAGAGACCTGAGATGCACCTGATGTTGTAATTAGTGTGACTGGCAGTGCCTTTGGTGTGCCTTCGGGTGATCCTTGTTCGTTTGGTTATATCACAATTCAAAAAATATTCATTCTCAGTCGATCATTGGTGATTGTCGTGAATGGGAGGAGCCGGTCTGTGGCTCCGGTGAGCCTAGCCCGAGACAGAAGATGATGCAGAATGCAGTGAATTAGAGAAACTGTTCTAATTGCTTTTGTCATCTTTGTATTAATCAGAACAATAACTACAGCCATGCATTAACCATTCAATGCAGGCCATGCATCTTAAAGAACAAAATGCATTGGTTTTTTCTTTCTTGTATAGCAGGCCTCTTGCCCTAATAGTTCCCTGAATCTACTATTCCAGAGTTAAGAAAGTCTCTGTCACCAACAAGGTGTTTTCACTTATTCTTTTTGTATGTGGTATTATATTGCTAGCAAGCAAGAATCAGAGTTAGAATCAAAACTTGCATTTTTCTCCAGTGTAGAAAGTTGTAATGTGATTGAATTTGTGTTGTGAATTTGGCTGGAATTTGAAAGCAGGCTTGGAATTCTGTATCATATCCAGACTGGAGGGGCTTTGGGGGGGGTGAATTGCTTGTATAGTTTGAATAGTGCTGTCAGGTTACCAGACAATACTATAGTTATTGATATTATGTTCTTATTGTCTTTCATGAAGATTGGTGTTGTTTATATATATTTTGTCCCAGTAGTTTTATAGCAAGTGGCAAGAATTGTTTTGAATATCTCTCTCTCCTCTCTAACTGCTGCAACATATGAAAGAAACCTCTTAGTTTACAAGTCCACACAAGATTATAAATAACAATGCATGAAGTGCTGAGCCTCACAAAAGAAAAGCCCTGTGTTAGAAAGCAAAAAAGTGGCTAGTTACCAAGACTGTAAATGAAGGGCTGATGTTTCTTGGAACCCCCCCCCCATGGACCCTAGCTCGCATCATGTCTGCAATCTTTTAATAGACTGCTAGCTTCATAGCATGATGGTTTGTTTAAGTTGTTTGAATGCTTTGTCTAACTTATGCATTGCTTTACTGAATGCCTTAGTTGAGTGAATTTTGATCATGTCCTGGATATTTTTCTTCATGCTCTTAATGCTCTTGGGTTCTTAACAGCACACAAGCTTTGAGCATTTAACACAAGCAGTGACAGTGCCTGATGCCTGTTCTATTGCACTACCTGCTTTGTTCTACATGATTCTCTGCAGCCATTTATTGTTTAGGCTCTACTTTGCAGAAATTCCACAGATTCATCCTGTACGCCGGACCCATGAGGTTAAGCACTCCTATTCATCTGTTCCAACTTGGAGACTAAGTCTACGTTCAAAAGTAGGATGCTGACCCCCTCTATGCTGACTGCAAAGAAATTACAAAGATAGTATTGTCTACGCTTTTACTATTAGTCCTTTGTTGTGGATATTTTATATTTTTTTCCTTGTTTTTCATCAATATGCTGCTTAAGTTATTCAACAATGGCATAGTCCAACCACAGACCATGTGGTAGAATGTATTTGCACCTAATTAGATGATGCAGGCACTGATAGACGGGAACTGCGTCCCTGACACAATCATCTTGTATAACTTGAGATTAATTAGTATTTTGCTATTAGTTGACAACCCTCCAAAAACATTTGACAGAAACAGTGAAAAAGAAGATGATGTTAAGAAAGACTCTTGAAATACAACACGCGAGCGCAGAAGAAGTACCACTTACATGATGAGGGAGAGGCTGAAAGCCTGTAGCTGAGCGATACTGGCCACATCTACCCAGGGAGATGTCACAAACAACTTATATAAAAAGCAAATAACTCATACTTAAAGAACAGTAGAAGAAAGTTGTCCTTATGTGGAACACTAAGCTCAAAAGTTAACAACAATCCTTTTTTCCTCACCCCAACCTCCAATTGGGAAAAAAAAAAAGAAAAAAAGGGGGGAGTAAGGAAACACAGATTCATGAGACGGTCTTACTAACTGTTTTTTGAAGTTGTTTATCTAAATAGCCAAAATTGTTTTAAGATGCATGTATATCCGTGGTGGAGAAGTAGAGTTTTTGAAATATTTTGTAGTGACTACTAACGGGTTCTCTTTGAAGTCCAAAAGCCCATTAGCATGGGGAAGTGTCTGTTTTGCTTTAAAAATAGAAGGAGTATATATTTATCTTTAAACTATAAGAATGTTTATATGTATTTGGGTCTTGAGTTGAACATGAAATAGAAATATGTTTGTGTTTTACAAGTTATATTTTCGTAAAACAGAAATACATAATTAGATCTTACTCATCTGACGGCAAAACACAGGAATGATAGTTCCTTGGTTCATGGAGCGCAGTGATATGGAACTCGGAGGTATGTCTGTGTGAAGGTGTGTTTGACAGTGGCCACTGTGAGAGTTTGTGTGTGTGTATGTTTTGGTTTTGCTCGCAAGTGCACAGACACCCGTGAAGTGAAAGGAGGAAACACATGGCCCTGGGTTGGGTGGAGTTCCATTTGCAGAGGTGTTTTTGGATTGAGTAGAGGCTCTCAGGAACAGGCCCTATATTAGAAACACCTTTGGACAGAGGTTGGGGAGTGCAGGCCCTGAGGTCATCGAGTTGTTAAGTTTGGTTCAAGGCCATTTGTTTATAGGTCGGTTCTGGTAAAGTGTTGAAACAATAACTGAAATAAAGTTAATTTCTGATAGAGAATTTAAGTAATTTGTTTAAGCTAACTAAACATGTTTTGTATTGATCCATGGTTATTTGGTTTTGTTTGAAATTCTTTCTTTTACATTTGTTTCTTGTGTACCTTTCTATATCTAACAAATGTTTGATAACCTTTCTTGATAGGTTAAATATTTTTTATGATTAGTGCAAAATTTGAAAAGATAGTCATTGTAACATTATTTGAAGTTTTGTGTATTTTATTATGTGTCTCCTGTTTGATATGTTGTGTTCAATGAGTGATTGGTCAGAATTTCTCCCAAGCCTTGTTTTTCAATTTAAAAACAAAGAGGGGGAATTGTGGGAAATGGCTGGATGGTAGGCCGTGAATTTGAGCAGTTGCAGCTCTGAAGTGGTAAAGAATGTAAACAATCTAGGATGGGAAAGTAGAAAAGGAGCAAAACTGCTGTAAATAACAGGTGCTGTTTTTGAGATTTGCCAGCACGTGAAGAACTGTCGACCACCTATCAAAAGACGAGTTTAGGCGCGTGAACAGAAGTACCTGACCAATGAAATATAATATGCTTGTGCGTGGACAGAGAAAAAGAATATAAATTTAAGCTTAATGTAAATAAAGTTGCCATGTGCCTTTGCCTGCTACTGGAGTGCATTCTTTTCCGTCAACAGGAACCTCCCTGCAGTTCACCACAGGGACAGGGCTAGAGCTTCCCTTTTGAGTTTCCCTTCTCACTGTTGCAAAAAGTATCTTTCTCGGTTTCTGGTCGCTCCTGGACTCTTGTTGTAGCAACGATTGCAAACCCCGGAGCTCAAGTTGGCACGACCGTGCCAATTCGGGAGGCGGGGCGGCGGTGCAGGGCAGGACCACTGGTGTCCGCACTGCCTTTTCCCCCTCCGAGATAGAGAGTCCTCCAACTCAGTTGGTTGCTCTGCCCACAGCAGCTTCGGGGGGTCTGAAACTGGGCTTCCCAAAGCTATGGGGGAAAACCAAGGGCGCCAGAGTGAAACAGGAGCTAGGTCTAAAAGAATTAACTGAGATATCTTGGCCTGATAAGAAACCCCAATACCTGTGTTGCTGGAAGAACATTTTAAGAGCACTGGTTAATATGATGTTCTGTTCTGCTCACTGGACCAAAGGTCTTATTATAGAAAGAATAGGAGTAGTACACACACAGTAATAAATTAGGTAAACTAGGCATTTGAATAAGATCTAGAAGGCCCAGAGCCAGGATTTTGCAAGCTTGAAGAATTCAGGTCACCTAATTGAAGAGGTCAAATTGAGGAAGACATCCATGGCAACCACCAGAGGGATGAAGGTTTGAGGAGAAGACCCCCACAGTAGAAGACTGCGCATGTCTGGAAAGACTCTGCCCAGAGACTAGCCTTCTTATTAATATGTATAATAAATGATGTAACCATGTATCTAAAGTGTATAAAATGGCTTAGTTTTGCACTTGCAAGTTGAGCAAGTTTGTCCAGCACGAGTTTGCTTGCTCCCAACGTTGAATAAACAAATACCTTGCTGCTTAAAGATAAAAAAAATGTCTCTGAGCAGTCTTTCGGGCCGATTTTTCGGATTCAAGGGGGAGAGCGTGATGCCTGCTCAGCTGGTGCTACGAAATGAATCTAGGAGCCGTAAGCTGGGGTGAGATAAGAAAGGGTTTAATTATGCCAAGGCAAATAGATGTTACACGGCGCGCGCACCGGGCTGTGCCCGGGATGTTACATTTATAGCAATATCTGGCCAATCCCAAGTGTGTCCATCCTCTAACTTTTGGCCTGGTCCACCCCCTGGCCCGCCTCCTGGAATTGGGTCGGGGGGCTTTTTGGGACCCCCTCTTCATCATTCTTCCTCATCTTCGGGGTACAGAGAGCAGTGTCACCCAGTTCTTTGACTCTGTCCTGCGGTTTAGGCCAAGATATAAGCGTTCTCCAAACAAGACAGGCTTGCCTTGACAAGAGACAAAACATCTTCTACTGGATATGGGAATAGGGTTGATATGGGGGGTATGGAATGGGGTGAGAGGATTAAGGAATGTGTAAACTAAGGGGTACTACGGGAGGAGGGAGAAAGGGTTTCTAAAATCTACTTCTATTACCTATAAAACTTATAAGGTAGAAAAATAAGAAAACCATTGGGGTTTAAGGCATCAGTCCGCCCTTTAGAGATTAAACAAGATTCAAAGATCTTGTTCAATCTCTACTACTTACACATAATACTAATCATATAACAAGCTATTATGCAAACTTAATGCTAACATGAATGGCTGTTCTAACTAGGTTCAGCTTGGTAACTATGAAGTAAGTTTGTGAAGGCAAACTTAGTGAAACATTTCTAAGAATTATCCAATATATAATTCAAATTTGCTGCCAAATTCATAGTGCAAATTTAGCACTCACCTTTATGAAGGATGTTTGGTATATTTTGCTAAAGCCAAATGTAAATTTAGGTTCTAAACTCAATTCATAGTTACTGGCAGTACTAATTAATACAAATAAGTAAGGAAAACTTAAACACTATTTTAACAGTCCTTATAAACAACAGTCTTTGCTGCTCTACTCGTCTCAGGAACAGAGGTTCTCTTCTTCCTGGGTGAAATTCAGGGTCTTGATGGTAACTCTTGATCACGATGGAGATGGTCAGCTGGACTTGAAAACAGTTCTTTTTGTGTGGTTTGCAGGAGTTTCAGTCCCATTGTTTAACATAAACTCAGTCCTTGGGCTGGAGCAGATGAGCAGGAGTGTGTCCAGTCTCTCAGGCTTAGATGACTCAATGAACTTCTACAGTTCCTGCAAAGCAGATCTTAAAACATAAACAATTTTACAAATGAACCTCCTTAGGTGACTAGGGAGCCGATGGAGTGTGACTCTCTGTCTGATGACAATTTCACAGGAATTTTAGATCTTGGAATTCCTGTATTTCAATCTTCTGAGAGAGGAGCTCATGCTTTTATCACATAAAGTGATCAACTGCCAGTCACAGATCTAATAGGCCAGTCAAGAGTTTACCTGAGGCAGGCTGCGTCTGGATGCAAACAGCACCCTGGCAGTGCCAGTTGCTCACCACAGAGAGTTTATACTCTCTGGACAAATTCTAGGCCTTACCGGGGGCAGGTTGTCCTGTTCCAACCTGTCCCAGACTGCAGTTAATCATCTTTACCTCATGGAGTGGTCATACAGGGGCCTCTTGCCTCCATGGATAAAAGCTTCCACACCTGTTAAAATAGGTTCATTCGCAAGTACATGAATACTAATGAAATAGTAAAGCCAGAAAGCAATTTCAGCAAACTACTTAAGCAACTTAACCAATTATTCCAACAACTGATGTTACCAGGTCGTCTCAAAGATTGCAGACAATGGTGCAAGCCAGGTTTTTAGAGGCTTATTAGGAGAGTCCATAGAACCAGTGCTGTTGTTGTCTCAGCACTGAAGTCACTTTTTGTCTGTCCTTGGTCTTAGTGTAGGACTTCTTCTATGCAGTTCGGGTTCACGTATATTCCCAGATGACACTAGATATGAAAACATCTTAGAAACATAAGCAAATTCCACAATTCACATGAGAATTCTATGGGCCTTTATCAAACTGCTTTTACAAGAGGAATTATTCCTTCAATCTGCAGTAGCCTAAGAGACATAGATGTTTATAAATTGCTGGAACAAGATATATGCAAGCATAAACATTGTAAGCTTTAAAGCAATTCGTGTAGTAAAAGCAAAAGCAATACAAGCTTTCAATTTTTAGCAATTAAGCTAACAATAAGAGAAACTTAAAATAATATAGAAATACTAAAACAGGAAAACAAATACAAATTACAATATATGTACATGTACCACCTTTAATGCAAATTGATCTTCAATTGTGTCAGAAGGCTCTTATGTTGGCTTCTGTTTACTCACTCTTTGGTTTTGATGTATTTCATTTGCAGTTGAGACATTTGTCTACTTCTGCAAAAGGTGTTCTTATGGCTTCCAGTTTGAATTTCGGTGGTACTGCTTTTCAGGTCTGTTTGCTGGAACAGACTACCTGTAAATAGTCAATTTCTGATACATTGTTAGTTCTCACTCAAAGCAAGATAGTGATCTCTCTTTTAAATTTTGCCACAGTTCCCTGAAATTCAGTCAGGGCACAGGAGGGCAGGAATATTCAGAGCTTGTGGGCCAGAAATAGGCTTAGGGTACACAGGGGCTAATATAGCTAGTTCTTCTTTCCCCCCCCCTTTCCGTGTTAGCCAGTCTAACAGGTGAGGGGAGGGGCCACAGCGATCAGCCTTCCATACTGTGTCTATTTCTGTCGGGCTCTCTTTGGGAACCCACTTCACTGCAGGGACAGGGCTACCCCTTCTCGTTGTTGCAAAAAGTATCTTTCCCGGTTTTCGGCCGCTTCTGGACTCTGTTGCTATAGCAACGACTGCAAGCCAGGGGCTTATGTCAGCAGGGCCGTGCCAACTTAGGAGGCGGAGCAGGCTTGGGGGCGGGCCGGGGCAGGACCAGTCCTGTCCGCACCGCCCCCTCCCCTGTCGGGATAGAGAGTCCAAGCTGTCTGACTCAGCCAGCGGCCCCGCCCACAGCGGCCCCGGGAGTCCGAAACCGGGCGTCCCAGAGACATGGGGGAAAACCGCGATTATTAAGGGGAGAGTGGGGGCAACCGAGTCGCCCTTGGTAACCAAAGCAACCGGTTGGCCACTCGCTACAAAAGCAGTGAGTCCCTCTGGAGGATCTGTCACCCTCCTTTGAGGAACAGAAGCGGCCGCAGTGCTGGCAGGGGCAGAGGCAGCTTTCTCGCTTGTAACAGCTGCCGCCTCATCTCCGCTCACCGCAGCACAAGCGGCGACTCCGGGGTTCTCGGCCGTTTAAGGCATCAGCGGTGTTATCAGTAACAAGAGCAAAACTCTTTTAAAGTTTTACAAAAGTT
>NW_020920773.1:0-2144 GCF_003984885.1 Neopelma chrysocephalum
ATGAGCAGCTTCCAGGCTTTCCCGTTTTAAAGGCCATTGCTTAACCCATACTGGAGTATCAACAATCCAAGTAATAGGAATTGGGAAAGACCAAGCAATGGCTATTCCCCCAAAGGGTAATCATTGGAGAGTTTCATCCCAATTTGTGTTAAGACATCTCTCCCTATTAAGCATTGTACTGTTGGTGGAAGCTGTACAACAGACAAGACAGCACTGGCCACACGACCCTCCACTTCAATATTTACAGTAGGAGTTCGCATAGCAATTGAGGCACCCCAATGCCAGTCACTGTTGTAGTAGAAGGTTGCAGAGGCCAGTGTTTTGGCCAACAATGAGGTGCTATTATACTAGAATCTGCTCCTGAATCTAGTAAAGCATCTAGTGTTTTTGTTTGATCTTTCCAAATAATTGTAACCTTATGTTTTGGTCTCTCACTTAAATCTAGTGTCAACAAATTAAGTCCTCTTGTAGAACCAAATCCACGATCTCCACATTGCATTAGTTGTCGGTCATTGGTCAAAGGTTTTGATAACTGAGGTAAAGGTATGTCATGGTTTGAAAAAGCCCAAATCCAATTCTGATTCCTAGCCCCCCCCCTCACATCTCAACCCCATGTGAGATGGGTTTTCCAGACAAAAACACGAGACTCAATATGGGGGGAAGGAATATATTACAAAGACTATACACATAATTAAATACTATAATACACTGCATACAATCTTAACTCTATATCTATCTCTACCATGACAGTAATATTTACAATGGGCCAAATCTCTTCTCCCTCCAAATAAAAGTCCAGGAGAGAAGAAGAAGAAAAGACCCCTTCCAGTCTTTGAGCAGCAGGTCTTCCTCTCTAGGCAGCAGGTTCTCTTCTTCTCTTCCACCAGAAACAGTTGCTGGCTCTCTGCCAGCACACACGAGGGAGGTTTCCAAGTCTCTCTCGGCCCCCGTCTCCAAACAAGGGGTCTTTCCATGGGCTGCGTAACCCCAGACACGGCCGCTACACCATGGTCATATCACGAAGCACCGGGGTCTTCGTGACGGTCTGGTATCCTCAGGGGAAATCAAGCCCCTTCTCAGAGCTCCCATGCTCTGACTCAAAGATGGCTGCCAGCTTCTCTGAAGCTGGAGCCGGGGGGGGCCAAGGTCACCCTACACACACACACATTCCTTCGGCCGTCCTGGCTTATCTCTCAGGAGGCCATGAGCTTCCTAGCTCCTCTCAGCAGTGCATACTGCACTTTAGGACTCCTCTCAGTCCACCACCCCCTCCTCTTTCTCGGAGGGGTCTCTAGCGAGTTTGGGGGGTTTGGTTATCCAGTTCTTACCCCCGGAACTCTGTCTGTGCCGTGGTCTCGATTCTCTTCCTGCTGCTGCTTTTCCTTTTCTTCAGACAGGTCTGTGTCTGCCTTGGCTGCATACCGGCTTCTGCTGCTTCTTATCTGCTTGGCCTTCTGCCACTGCTCCGGTACGCTGCTGTCTCCGCTGCTGCTCCCAGTGTCTCCCACTGTTCCTACCAGGGAGAAACTCCCCCAGCTCCTAGCCACAGGCACTCAGTCCAGTCTGACACTGTTCTGAGTCCCTGCAGCCCCCCAACCGGGGGCTGGGGGTGGGGGGCAAAGCCCCCAGGGGCCTTGAGCCCCTTCTTCGTGGCTTCTACAACATGGCCACCCTTCTTCTTCCAACAAGTACTACTGCTTCTTTTCCGGTCTCCAGAGATATGTTTATATTTTGCAGGAGCACTGATTGGGTCAAGCCCCAAGGGTCACCACCCCCTGGGGGTTACCACTTTCTTAGTTTCAGGGGGAAAACCTGGCTCAAACCACTACAAGGTATTAGTTGAGCAATGCGTTGTCCTTTAGGAATTCTCAAAGGTGGAAAAATAGTATATGCCATGACCATTATCTGTCCAGTGTAGTCTGCATCAATGAGTCCAGGCAGCACAAGTAAACCAGCAAGGCTAGCTGACGATCTTCCAATTAATAGTGCACCAAACGCTTGTTTATTTATTATCAAAGGCCCGTAGATACCGGTGGGAATCTTTTGAGGCTGGGTGGATAGCAAGGTGACTTCTACTGTTGTGGCCAAATCCAATCCGAGGCTGCTGGCTGTGGCAGGTTGCAATCCGAGAGTATTGGCTGTGG
>NW_020920774.1:0-1609 GCF_003984885.1 Neopelma chrysocephalum
GAGCCTGCCCTGACACAGCTCCAGCCATTCCCTGGGTGCTGTCCCTGCTCCTCCAGAGCAGAGCTCAGTTCCTGCCCCTCTGAAGAAGCTGCAGCCCCCCCAAGCTCTGCCCACGGGCTCCTCTGAATCCTCCACGTCCCCTTGTTACCTCCACAAGCTTCAATTTTGCTTTGAGCCTCCACTCAGGGATCTGTGGAGCTCAGAACACTCTGGACTTCCAGCAAACCAGGAATAAAACAGGTAAAAATGACTGAGCTGTATAAGAATTCCCTGCAGCAAGTGTCAGGAGTTGGGAAGCTGGTGCTCAGGAGGGAACAAATGCCCCAGTCCAGCTCCAAACCCAGCCCTGGCTCCTGCCCAGCACAGCAGCAAGAGGAGAAAGCTCAACAGTAACCAGACACCACGTCTGTCCCAAGCAGACCAGGGCACCAAACTGGAAGTGCAAAGGTGCTCAGTTCTGGGGTGTCTGCGGAGGCAACCCCATCCTGGCCCCAGGTAAGGGAAATCAGGGAGAAAGGAAAGAAAATCAGATTTAAAAGAGGTTTAAAAGGCTGCTCTGCTCCCTGCCCGGGTTCAGCTGTGGTTTATCCAGCTGCAAAGAGTTTACATTTCTAGTAAACTTAATCCTGAACTCCTTGGGGTGGATGTTCTAAGAAAGGAAAGGAACTTCATTACTTAGTACTGGAGAGCTGCACCCACAGTGAGCTGTTCAGGGAGCCAGGCTGGGACTGAAATCTCCAGCACTGTGCAACTCCCAGGTATTTCTGGGTGTAGTTTATATTGTTTGTTTTAATTTACTTCTGGAAAAAAAAATATATAGTTTTTTTGTAAAATCCCAGATTTTTCCACTAAATATTCTCACAATGTCAAAGTACCATTCAGCTTCTAAGTATGAATGACAAAATCTACCAGAGAATCCAGAGCCTGCCAGGCTGAAAGAAAGCAATTCACCTCCAAGAGAGCACTCACCTACTATTTCTATGAATAATAAATACATTAATTTATTAAGTGAATAAAATTCAGGAGACCAGAACTTATGAGCAGCTGCACTGTGAGGAACCTGTGTGAGGATGGAGCACCCAAGCCCAGGGATCTGAAAATGAAACTCAAACTTTCCCTTCGTTTTCTGAAGTTTCTTACAAGTTAAAACAGTTCTTCTATGTGAAAGCCCTAAAATTCTATTTCTGTGTGATGCCAGAGATCTGTGTCCGTTTGTTCCACCAATACACAGGACATGTTGGAAGGGGGATATTGCACATGGAAGAGCTTGGGAGGCCAAGATCTGCTCCAGGTGAGCACATTGAGCCAAGTTCATCCCACAGGTAGCAGGGAGGGGGGGATTCTGCCCCTCTGCCCCCTCAGGTGAGACCCCCCTGCAGAGCTGCTCCAGCCCTGGGAACAACAGCACAAGGACGTGGAGCTGCTGGAACAATTCCAGAGGAGGCCCCGGAGATGCTCCAGGGCTGGAGCCCCTCTGCTCTGGAGCCAGGCTGGGAGAGCTGGGGGGGTTCACCTGGAGCAGAGAAGGCTCCAGGGAGAGCTGAGAGCCCCTTGCAGGGCCTAAAGGGGCTCCAGGAGAGCTGGAGAGGGACTGGGGACAAGGGATGGA
>NW_020920775.1:0-3315 GCF_003984885.1 Neopelma chrysocephalum
ATCCCACTCCAATGGAAGACAGAAACGCCGGTGTGGGTAGAGCAATGGCCCTTAAAAAGGGAAAGTCTTCTATAGGCACATGCATTGGTATCGGAGCAATTACAGCAAGGACATTTACGTTTGTCAACAAGCCCGTGGAATACTCCTATTTTTGTGATCAAGAAGAAATCTGGGAAATACAGGCTTCTGCATGATTTACGTGCAGTAAATGCCCAGATGCATACGATGGGGGCATTACAACCAGGACTGCCAAATCCAGCTATGATCCCACAAAATTGGTTCCTGTTAATAATCGATCTTAAAGACTGCTTCTTCACTATTGCATTACATGAGCAGGATCGTCAGCGTTTTGCATTTACTGTTCCTGCCATAAACAAAGAAGGACCAGCACAACGTTATGAGTGGACAGTGTTGCCCCAGGGAATGAAGAATTCTCCGACGCTTTGTCAGCTCTATGTGGATGCTGCATTACAGCCAATCAGAAAATCATGGCCCTCGACAGTAATTTACCACTACGTAGACGATTTATTGTTTGCCCAGCCGACTAACTTTACAAAAAATCAGAAACAGCAGTTGGTTAGTCAGTTGCAACAGCAAGGCTTAGTCATAGCCACTGAGAAAATTCAAGAATCCAGTCCCTGGCATTATTTAGGCTGGCAAATCACAGACTCTGTCATTCGACCTCAGAAATTGTCTATCAATATAGAGATTGCCACCTTGCACGATGCTCAGAGACTCTTAGGGGATTTACAGTGGTTGCGTCCAGTAGTGGGAATACCTAATGAGTGGCTAGAACCCCTCAGACCGCTATTAAAGGGTACAGACCCTTCAGCAGCAGTGACTGTCACCCCAGAACAGCGAAACATCTTGCATCAGATTGCAGCCAGTATTGCTGATCGTGTCACACACCGACGGATAGAGGGTGTACCTGTCGACCTTACTATCTTGGCAGGAGAAAAGCATTTTATGGGAGCCCTCACGCAGCAAAAAATAAAAACGGGGGACAATCAAAAGCAGCTTGCAACATCGACTGAGGGGCAACAAATCGTGTTAGAATGGCTGACAACATCATTGCAACCACGCAGAACAGTTCAAGAAAGGATTCGGACTTTAGCAGACCTCATCAGAAAAGGCAGAAACCGGATTGTGCAAGCGACCGGGTCAGAACCACATGAGATTCAAGTGCCGATAAAACAGGAGGACTTGGACTGGTATTTAGTCCATTCTCCTGAGCTGCAAGGAGCGCTACTCGTGTCAGATGCCATCATTAACATCCGTCCTTTGCAGTCACCGACGCTAGCCTGGATGGCTAATCAGGCGTGGCTGCAAGTTCCAAAGCGATCTACAACACCGCTCCAGAATGCAATCACTGTATTCACCGACACTGGAAAAAGATCGCAGCGTGCCGTAGCCACCTGGAGGCACGAAGGGCGATGGCATCAACACTTCCTGGATGCTCATTTAAAAGACTCTTTACAGACATTAGAGCTTGCAGCTGTTGTGTGGGCATTGTCTCACTGGCTAGATCAAGCACTTAATGTGGTTACAGACTCGATGTATGTTGCAGGAGTGGCTAATCGAATTGAAGATGCTAGCATTAGAGAAGTTAAGAATGCCAGACTCATGCAACTATTACAGCAGCTTCACAAAGCAATTGCCTGCCGGTCAGCCAAATATGCTGTGTTGCATATCAGAAGCCATCAATGGAACATAGGGCTGGGAGAAGGAAATGCTAGAGCAGATCGTCTAGTGTCAACAGTGACAGAAGCTCCTATATCTCCTTTCCTTAGAGTACGTGAGGCTCATGCTGTATATCATCAAAATGCAAAAGGCCTCAGTCACTCATATGGACTGTCAATCGAGGATGCCAGAGCAATAGTGAAAGCATGCCCTATATGCAGTCAACAAAATAAAGGAGTAGGCCTCGGAGTGGGAGTTAATCCCAAAGGACTAAAAGCTAATGAACTGTGGCAAATGGATGTCACACATGTTCCTGCTTTTGGTGGATTGAAATACATGCATGTGTCCATAGACACCTACAGTCACTTTGTATGGGCTACGCTGCAACCAGGAGAAAAAGTCCAAGATGTGAAGCGTCATCTAACAAATTGCTTTGCTGTCATGGGAGTCCCTAAAACGTTAAAAACAGACAATGGACCTGCCTATGCTAGCAGGATTCTGGGACAATTCTTGCAGCAGTGGGACATAAAGCATGTTACGGGCATAGCTCATTCGCCTACTGGACAAGCTATAGTGGAGCGAATGAATGGAACAATTAAAAGCTACCTCGAAAAATACAATGACATCAGGGATGCCCGAGAGAGAGTTAGCAAAACTCTTTTTGTCCTTAACCATTTGTGTATTTTCGGAGATGATTCAGTGCCTCCTGTTGTCAAACATAATCAGAAGGAGCAGGTGTCAAAAGGACCACCCATGAGGGTTCATTATCGGAATCCTAAAACTGGGATGTGGGAAGGCCTGGCAGAAGTCATCTTTATAGGCCGAGGCTACTTCTGTGTGTCTACTTCTACAGGTACCCTGTGGGTTCCCAGTCGTTGGGTCAAGCCAGCGATTGAGAGCCCTGGAGGACGAGGAGGAAAAACACCTGCGGTGCCTGCAGCTTCACCTGACCTTGGACCACCACCTCCAGCCTCTTCAACACCTGATTCCCCTGCACCTGCTGACGAAGGAGACACTGGAACAGCATCTGAATTGACTGAATAACTGTACACAAAGGAACTGCAGGACTTACGTGCCCAGACTTGATTTACTGTTTTGTATTCTAGCAAAGATGTTAAGATTTCTGTCTATTTCATTGCACGGCTATGTAATAGGTTTTCTTCTTTTCACAGCTATGATTGCCAGTGTTGAGGCCCTTCATACCATTGACCCTCAGAAAAACATGTGGGTCACCTGGGCAAATCAAACAGGACAATCATCCTTTTGCTTGTCTTTAGCATCTGCCTCAGATCCTTTTCGTACTTGCTTATTTGGTATGCCTTTTAACTCAGTGTATAAATTGAATTTAGTGTTTGCTGGATGGGTTTCATCATCATGTAGAAATGAAATAGCTATCTCTAATACATCTGCGTGCCCTATAAAAGCTCTTAATACCTCTTTACCCCAGAGTCCCCAGGAGTTAGACTTAATGGGATCACTGTCTGTACGTAATACAAGTCAAAATGGGACTCAAACCTGTTTTATGCTGGGAACATTTCATTCTGGGATAGGTGCATATCAAAGCCACGATTTATCTAGATGGACTAACGTCACTTCACGTACCCCAGGGTTTAATTATAAAAATGTAGGAGACTA
>NW_020920776.1:0-770 GCF_003984885.1 Neopelma chrysocephalum
CCCTGCCGTGCACAAACCTCCCCAGCATCCCACAGCACACCAGCACTGCCTGAACTGGAACCAACTGGAGCTGGGGGAGTTGGACTCTGCTCCCAGGGAACAGGACAAGAGGGAACAGCCCCAAGCTGTGCCAGGGGAGGTCCAGGTTGGACACCAGGAGGGATTTCCTCATGGAAAGGGTGCTCAGGCACTGGAAGGGGCTGCCCAGGGTGGTTTGGAGTGCCCATCCCTGGAGGTGCCCAAGGGGGGACTGGAGGTGGCCCTCAGTGCTCTGGGCTGGGGGACAAGGACTCCACAATCCTGGAGTGATCCCAGTGATCCCAGGATGGCTGGAAGCTGCTCCACACACGACTGTCAGGGTGTAATTAGTGCAGAAAGTGGCCTGGCAGCTGGCTGGGTTCCAGCCCTGACACACGGACACTGCTCACACACCAGCACTGTTGCATCATCACCCACCCCAGGAACCTCCTCACGGCTCCCCGGGGCTGCCAGGGGTGGGAGCAGCTGCTCCTCTGAGCTTCCACCCGGGAGCAGAGGGAATTCCAGCCACCTGCCCGAGTCCTGCCGGGCACTGAGTCACCCTAGAGGTGCAGCTCCCCCTGCCCAGGACGCTCAGCAAGGGGGTTGTTCCTTCCCAGCACAGAACCCGGCGCTTCCCACACCCGGAGTTCATCCGGAGCATCCCACCGGGGAGGGATCTGCTCCTTTGGCTGGGAGAAACCAGAGGAGCAGCAGCCTGTGCTCACCCACAGATCACACGTGAACTGGTG
>NW_020920777.1:0-1977 GCF_003984885.1 Neopelma chrysocephalum
CCTGGCTGGAGATGCTCCCCCAGTCCTGGTTGCTTTTGGGGGGGATCGGTGATCTGGGTGCCCTGACCCTTTAATTAACCCCATTAATTAACCCCACCCACCTCATTTGCATATTTAACCCCTCCCACTGACGATCCCACCCCTTTAATTCCCACCCCCCAATCCCAGATTCCCCCCAGTCCTGGTTGCTTTTGGGGGGGATTGATGATCTTGTGGCCCTGACCCCTTTAATTAACCCCCTTAATTAACCCCACCCACCTCATTTGCATAACTAACCCCTCCCACTGACGATCCCACCCCCTGAATTCCCACCTCCCAATCCCAAATTCCTCCTCCCCTAATCCTGGTTGTGCCCCTGAGGGCCGTGGGGGTGATTTTTGGGGGGTTCCTTGGCCCCAAACCCCCCCCTTTCCCCTCGGAGCGGGAATTCCATGGGAGAGGCAATTCCAAGACCCCAAATTCCCACTTTTTTCCCCTCCCAACAGAGATCAACGACCGGGAGCAGAAGCTCCACGCGCTGCGGGAGGTGCTCAGGAAGTTCCCCCGGGAGAACTACGAGGTCTTCAAATATGTCATCGGGCACCTCAACAAGTGGGTCTGGGGGCACCCCAAAAACGGGGCAGGGGGCTCTGGGGGCACCCCAAAAGCTGGGGAGGGCTCTGGGGGAACCCCAAAACCTTGGGGCACCCCAAAAACGGGGCAGGGCTCTGGGGGAACCCTAAAACTGGGCAGGGTTCTGGGGGGACCTCAAAACCTTGGGGTGCCCCAAAACCTGTGGCTCCTGGGACACCGGGAGGCTCTGGGGCACCCTAAAAGCTGGGGAGGGCTCTGGGGGGACCCCAAAACCTTGGGGCACCCCAAAAACTGAGCAGGGGCTCTGGGGGGAACCCCAAAACCTTGGGGAGCCCCAAAACCTGCGGCTTCTGGGACATGAGAGGCTCTGGGACACCCCAGAAACTGGGGGCACCCCAAAACCTTGGGGCACCCCAAAAACTGGGCAGGGCTCTGGGGGGACCCCAGAAACTGGGGGCACCCCAAAAACTGGGCAGGGCTCTGGGGGAACCCCAAAAACTTGGGGCACCCCAAAAGCTGGGCAGGGGCTCTGGGGGCACCCCAAAAACTGGGCAGGGCTCTGGGGAGGACCCCAAAAACTGGGCAGGGCTCTGGGGGCACCCCAAAAACTGGACAAGGGCTCTGGGGAGGACCCCAAAACCTTGGGGAGCCCCAAAAACTGGGCAGGGTCTCTGGGGGCACCCCAAAAACTGGACAAGGGCTCTGGGGAGGACCCCAAAACCTTGGGGAGCCCCAAAAACTGGGCAGGGCTCGGGGGGGGACCCCAAAACCTTGGGGCACCCCAAAAGCTGGGCAGGGGCTCTGGGGGAGACCCCAAAACCTTGGGGCGCCCCAAAACCTGGGAAGGGCTTTGGAACCTCTCCCCATTGTCCCCCTGTCCTCACTGTCCCTCTGTCCCCCCGAGAGTGAGCCACAACCACAGTGTGAACCTGATGACCATTGTCCCCCTGTCCCATTGTCCCCCTGTCCCCATTGTCCCCGTCCCATTGTCACCATGTCCCATTGTCCCCCCCAGGGTGAGCCACAACCACCAGGTGAACCTGATGACCAGCGAGAACCTGTCCCATTGTCCCCCTGTCCCCATTTGTCACCATGTCCCTCTGTTCCCCCCCAGGGTGAGCCACAACCACCGTGTGACCCTGATAACCAGCGAGAACCTGTCCCATTGTCCCTCTGTCCCCATTGTCCCTCTGTCCTCACTGTCCCTCTGTCCTTACTGTCCCCTTGTCCCCAGTGTCCAACCCCCAGGGTGAACCACAACCACCTGATGACCAGCGAGAACCTGTCCCATTGTCCTCCTGTCCCCATTTCCCCCCATCCCCCTCTCCCCCTGTCCCATTGTCCCCCTGTCCCACTGTCCCCCTGTCCCATTGTCCCCCTGTCCCACTGTCCCCCTGTCCCATT
>NW_020920778.1:0-1861 GCF_003984885.1 Neopelma chrysocephalum
AAGTTTTGGATCCTTACATTAAGTGTTCAGAGCTTTCCTCGCCGACAGGGACGGGCTTCCTGCACAGGCCCTGTGCTGTCCATGGCAGCTGCTGCACTTGTGTTGGAGAGCCCTGGCACCTCCCCTGGCACTACAGGCCCCTCTTTGGCTGTTCAATCCAGGCTCAGCTGCCCTGAATTAGGTTCAGCAGTGAAGGGATGTCCAGGAGACAACTGCCATTGTACTCCTGCCACTGAAGTTGGCCAAAGCAATGTCCCAGCAGCCTCCAAGAAGATCCCACAGCTGCTGCCCTGTCCCTAGGAACTGCTCCAGTGGAGCCTGCAGTTCCCAGCAGGAATCTCGGTCACCTCTGGCCCCTCAGAAGGAACCAGGGCTTTGTGTCCCAGCAGGTCACTCCTGGCTTTGGTCTTCCTTCATTCCCATGGGGGCTGGGACAAGGAGTCGCCTGCAGGGGCCTGTTTTGGGCCCACTGAGTTGGTGTTTGAGGAATCCCAGCCCATGGGGGTTGTGGAGGGAGATGAGTGTCCTTGTGGCCCCAGGTCTGCAGAGCCACAATGAGACACCTCTGTTGACTCAGCTGAGTCCCTTCCCTCAGGGCAGGTGAAGGAGATCCCTCCTGGGCACTGTCTGGGTTTCCTGTGTAATGATGGGACATGAAAAGGGGACACTTGGACTTAACTCCGTGTGTGTTTGGAGAAATGACAGTGCTGAAAGAAGTGTCTGTGCCTAGGTGAGAGAAGGAAGATCATGATTTCCTTCAGCTGTGTGCCAGCAGGTTCCCCTGGAGCCCCAGGGACAGCTGGAGGGAGCCCAGAGGGGCAGAGCAAGGGCTGCCTGGGGCTGTTGCTGTGCTGCTGAGCTGGGCCGGGCTCCTGGCACACAGGGAGCTCCTGGCAAGCAAGAAGAGCTTCAAAGAGACAGCTCTGCTGGTGAGCAGCTCCTCTGCACAGCCCAGCAGGGCTGAGGGCACTGCCTGCAGCACCCAGGGCACAGGAGAGAAGGCACAGAGATGAGAGGCAGCCTGGGCTGGGAGGTGACTGAGCTCTCACTACACGAGAAACCTTCCCAGGATTTGAAGGAAGAATTCTCTGGCTGTAGGAAAGTTCAACTTGCCTTCCTGGAGGCATCTCCTAAAGTTGGCCCATCCCACAGCTTCTAGGATCTTTCAGCAGGACTCTCCCAGTTGCTGCAGTGCAGAGGAAGGGGCCATATGGCAGAGCAGGGCAGGAGCTGCAGGCAGCAAGGGCAGAGAGGAGAAGGGAGCAGGAGGTTCAAGGGATCCTGGGGTGGGAGGACAGGGCAGAGCTGCTCAGGACAGGAACCTTGCCAGCCCTTTGCCACGCTCAGGCTCTGGCTGCAGAGCAGTGCAGGGGAGTTCCTGCAAGTGCCTCTCCCAGCTGCCAAATGCCCCCAGTGGCAGGAGCTGTCAGGATGGCTCTGCTGGATTTGCTGGGGTGCAGCAGGAGAAGCTGCTGCAGAGCAGGACTTGCTGCTGCCCCCTCAGAGGCCCAGGGCAAGAAGGTTCCCTGTGCCAGGGCTGGCTGTGGGCTGGGAAGGTGGGGGTGCAGCCAGGGGTGCCCAGGGCTGTGGTGCAGAGCAGGGTCCTGCCCCCAGGGCTCTGTGTGCTGGGGCAGGGACTCTGCTGCCTGCCAGGGTCAGCTCTCAGCCCAGCCAAGGAGCTGCCACAGCCCTGCAGGGAGAAGGTGTGGGTGGAAGGAGTGACCTCTCATGGTAGGGTAAGGATGGGCAGGGCTGGGCAGGGCCCTTCAGCTGCAGGGTCAGGGCTCCTCACAGCTTCAGCTCCACCTCCTGCTATTTCCAGGGGCCCTTCTCAGGAAGCACATCCCCCCAGAACACCTCC
>NW_020920779.1:0-851 GCF_003984885.1 Neopelma chrysocephalum
GGATTTTTGGGGTTTTCCCTGAGGGGTTTTTGCCCCCCGCAGACGTTCGGGGAGAAGGTTCTGGGCTCCCTGTCGTGGGTGATGCCCCTCGGGGGAGAAATGGGGAAATTTGGGGGGAAATTGGGCAAAAATGAGGAATTTGGGGCAAAAATGGGGGAAAATTGGGCGAAAATGGAAAAATTGGGGAAGAAATGGGGGAAAATTGGGCCAAAATTGGGAATCTGGGGTAAAACGGGAAAACTGGGGAAAAATGAGGGAAATTGGGGAAAAATTGGGGAGAAAAGGGGAAAATTGGGCAAAAACGGGGGAAATGGGCAAAAATCAAAAAAATTGGGGGAAAAATTGGGTGAAAATCAGAAAATTTGGGGCAAAAATGGGGGGAAATTGGGGCAAAAAATGGGGAAAAAATCAGGAAATTTGGGCAAAAATGGGGAAAAACTGGGGAAAATCAGGGAATTTTTGGGAGCTGCGGATTTTGGGTTGGAATTGTGGATTTTTGGGGTTTTCCCTGAGGGGTTTTTGCCCCCCGCAGACGTTCGGGGAGAAGGTTCTGGGCTCCCTGTCGTGGGTGATGCCCCTCGGGGGAGAAATGGGGAAATTTGGGGGGAAATTGGGCAAAAATGAGGAATTTGGGGCAAAAATGGGGGAAAATTGGGCGAAAATGGAAAAATTGGGGAAGAAATGGGGGAAAATTGGGCCAAAATTGGGAATCTGGGGTAAAACGGGAAAACTGGGGAAAAATGAGGGAAATTGGGGAAAAATTGGGGAGAAAAGGGGAAAATTGGGCAAAAACGGGGGAAATGGGCAAAAATCAAAAAAATTGGGGGAAAAATTGGGTGAAAATCAGAAAA
>NW_020920780.1:0-673 GCF_003984885.1 Neopelma chrysocephalum
CTGGGACAGGGTGGTGCAGATCGTGGAGATCATGCAGCAAGGTGGGAAAAGGGAGAATTCCCGGGAAAAGGGGGGATTCCGGGGGAAAAGGAGCAAATCCCGGGAAAAGGGAGCGCTGGGGAAGGGCAGGGAAGTGGTTCGGGAGGCTCTGGATCCCTCGGGGACAGGGTGGTGGAGATCGTGCAGCAAGGTGGGAAATTCCGGGGGCAATTCCCAGGAAAAGGGGGGATTCTGGGGAAAAGGGGGGATTCCGGGAAAAGGGAGCAAATCCCGGGAAAAGGGAGTGCTGGGGAAGGGCAGGGAAGCGGTTCCAGGAGGCTCCGGATCCTACTGGGACAGGGTGGTGCAGATCGTGGAGATCATGCAGCAAGGTGGGGAATTCCAGGGGCAATTCCTGGGAAAAGGGAGCAAATCCTGGGAAAAGGGAGCAAATCCTGGGAAAAGGAGCAAATCCCGGGAAAAGGGAGAGCTGGGTAAAGGCGGGGGAGCACTTCAGGAGGCTCCGGATCCTGCTGGGACAGGGTGGTGCAGATCGTGGAGATCATGCAGCAAGGTGGGAAAAGGGAGAATTCCCGGGAAAAGGGGGGATTCCGGGGGAAAAGGAGCAAATCCCGGGAAAAGGGAGCGCTGGGGAAGGGCAGGGAAGTGGTTCGGGAGGCTCTGGATCCCTCGG
>NW_020920781.1:0-1404 GCF_003984885.1 Neopelma chrysocephalum
TTGGAGACCCCAAAACCCAACTGGGGTCAACCCAAGACCCAACATTGGGTCAACCCAAGACCCTCCAAGACCCCAAAAGTCAACATTGGGTCACCTGGAGAACCTCCAAGACCCCAAGACCCAACATTGACCCAACCCGAGACCCCAAAACCCAACTGGGGTCAACCCAAGACCCAACTTTGACCCAACTCAAGACCCCAAAACCCAACATTGACCCAAGACCCTCCAAGACCCCAAAACCCAACTGGAAGCTCTTGGAGACCCCAAAACCCAACTGGGGTCAACCAAAGACCCAACATTGACCCAACCCCAGACCCCAAAACTCAACGTTGACCCAAGACCCTCCAAGACCCCAAAACTCAACGTTGACCCAGCCCAAGACCCTCCAAGACCCCAAAACCCAACTCAAGACCCCAAAACCCAACTGGGGTCAACCCAAGACCCAACATTGGGTCAACCCAAGACCCCAAAACTCGACTTTGACCCAACTCAAGACCCTCCAAGACCCCAAAACCCAACTGGGGTCAACTGGAGACCCTCCAAGACCCTAAAACCCAACTCAAGACCCGAAACTCAACATTGACCCAACTCAAGACCCCAAAACCCAACCGGGGTCAACCCAAGACCCAACATTGGGTCAACTGGAGACCCTCCAAGACCCCAAAACTCAACTTTGACCTGACTCAAGACCCCAAAACTCGACATTGACCCAAGACCCTCCAAGACCCCAAAACCCAACTGGAGGCTCTTGGAGACCCCAAAACCCAACTGGGGTCAACCCAAGACCCAACATTGACCCAACCCCAGACCCCAAAACTCAACTTTGACCCAACTCAAGACCCAACCCAAGACCCCAAAACCCAACGTTGACCCAACCCAAGACCCTCCAAGACCCCAAAACCCAACTGGAGGCTCTTGGAGACCCCAAAACCCAACTGGGGTCAACCCAAGACCCAACATTGGGTCAACCCAAGACCCTCCAAGACCCCAAAAGTCAACATTGGGTCACCTGGAGAACCTCCAAGACCCCAAGACCCAACATTGACCCAACCCGAGACCCCAAAACCCAACTGGGGTCAACCCAAGACCCAACTTTGACCCAACTCAAGACCCCAAAACCCAACATTGACCCAAGACCCTCCAAGACCCCAAAACCCAACTGGAAGCTCTTGGAGACCCCAAAACCCAACTGGGGTCAACCAAAGACCCAACATTGACCCAACCCCAGACCCCAAAACTCAACGTTGACCCAAGACCCTCCAAGACCCCAAAACTCAACGTTGACCCAGCCCAAGACCCTCCAAGACCCCAAAACCCAACTCAAGACCCCAAAACCCAACTGGGGTCAACCCAAGACCCAACATTGGGTCAACCCAAGACCCCAAAACTCGACTTTGACCCAAC
>NW_020920782.1:0-4952 GCF_003984885.1 Neopelma chrysocephalum
GTGGACTGATGAATCAGAAGTTTTTAATGTTGTCTAAACTCATGTTAAGAGGGCTCTTTACAGAGCCACTGCGTTTTCCCCTATACCTCCACTGTAAATCCCTTATCTCTCGGGCCAGAGTGTCCTGGAAGATGTCCCAAGGTGTTCCCATTGGTCCTTTGTCAACCCCTCCCTTATTGGCTGTAAACCCCTTACCTTGATTGTGACCCCTCACCTGTGATTGGTCCCCAAGGGCTATATAAGCCCCCTCCCACAATTAAACCTCTCTTTCGTCCTCTCTCCCCTGGTGGTCTGGTGAGTGCTCCGTCTTGGGGTCCCAGGGCCACGTGGTGGGGGGCAGGGTGGGAGAGCATACTCCTTCCAGGTTATGGACTAAAACGAGGCCTGAAGGATCTTCCCCATCCCAAATATCTACCGTTAAATGGTGCCCTCGGTGAGGCAACGGCTGTTTTAGCTCTTCTATGAAGATTTAAGCAGCTTCAAGGCACAGGAAGAGGCTATCCTGTGTTCCAGCGGTGGACCGGCGTCTAAGCGTAACGGTATTAGCAGGCGGCATCACCGCAAGAGAGCAGCCTGTTTTGAATACCTCAATCTTCCTGAGACCATCAGGTAAGGAGCAGACCCGGAATATTCCCTTATATAAAAAAAAAAAAAAAAAATAATACCAAAAAAAAAAAAAAAGATGGGTATATGCCTTACTAAGACTGAAAGAGAGAACTATAAGTATTTGAAAAATTTATTGACATAACGGCAAATCTACTCACAGAAAAGCCTTAAAATGCCTTTCGAAAGTTATGGCAAAGAATGATTTTAAGCTTCCGTTTTGCTTAACAACCAAAGATTGGGACTTGTTAGGCAGACAGATTTGGATGGCTGCAAATTCCAACGATGAAGCAGCAGTACATGCCAACATTGCATGGACCCATATCGTAACAATTCTGGAAATGCAACGAAAAGATTCTGAGCCCCTGCAAGGAAACAACGCAGCTTCCCTCATGGGTGCGGGAGAAGCGGGGCGACTACAGTTGCCGAGGGAAATAAGGGAAGAAGGACGCAGAAATCCCAACCGGCACCCCTGGGCAGGCGTTCCCCCTCCACCCCCCCCATCGCGGTCAGCACATGGTGGAGCCGCGGAGCCGTTCCCCGATACAGCAGGAGGCTTTGGAACTGGCCAGCCTCAGTCTCCTGCGCAGATCGGATCCAGAGCGGCACCCCCGGCCCGGGCTCCTCTGCTGTGGCCGCCGGTGGAGCGAGGGAAGGAGAAGCCGCCCGCGGCCAGCTCCAGCGAGATCCCTGCCCTCACCCCCCCTCCTCCCCCTCTGGCACCGGGAGAGCCCGTCCCGCCGTTCCCGCACCCGGGGCTTCCTCACCCGACTAACAACTGCGCTTTAAGTATTTATCCAGAGACACAGAACTTTATTTCGTCGGCCCGGCAGCCCCCGGCAGGGCAGCAGCAGCCTCCAGCCGCCATACCAGCGTGCTCAAACAAAAGGGGCGGAGATCTTCCAGCCTCCACCCACGTTGAAGCAGCGGCCGGAATTTCTGAGTTCCCTACGGATGCCGAGCGGGACGAGATGACATCACCTACCCCCCAGCCCTGCAGATGCACGGCACCCGCGCGGCTTTGCAGCTTTAACCCTTCGCAGCCACCTTCTACAGCGTGCACCGACAAGCAAACAAGCCAACAGCTTCAGAACAACTGCACGAACAGACATCAGACTTCTTACAGCGTACAACTGGCTGCAACTGACGCAGCAGAACCAGACTCATCAAACAACTTTAATGAATTTTCTCCCAATAATCCATTTTCAAATATGCCAAATGATTTTAGCAATTCTGTTTCTCCAACTAACCCTTTTCTTTCTTCCACAGGAACCAACCATGCCAGTAATTATAATGGTATTAATAGTATTGCTAATCATGCTAATGGTTTAACTTTAATGCAGGCTTTTCCAGTATTCTACAGCCCCAACGGACCCCCTGTATGGGACCCCTTAGCCATACCCATTATCAAAGATGCAAAAGAAGCAGTGACTACTTATGGTTTAAACTCTGCCTATGCTATGGGAATTCTTTCGTCCTTATTTGCCACTTTCATACTTACTCCAAATGATATAAAAGATATAATGAGAGCTTTATTAAGTAAAGTACAAATTACATTATTTTTAGATGAATGGAAAGCTTTAATTAGAAAATACGCCCATGAAACCAGCCCTACCTCCCGTAGGCCCATACAAACCTCCATGCAAATGCTTTTTGGTGATGGTCCTTATTCTGCAAATACAGATCAGGCAAATATTCCCAAACAAGACTTAATTGCCACTAGAAATATGGCATTCCAAGCTCTACAATCCGTAGCTGATGCCTCTCAAACTGCTCCACCTTTCCATAATATAATTCAAAAACCTGATGAATCTTTTATTGATTTCGCAGAACGCTTAAAAGAATCTATAGAAAAACAAATAAATGGGAAAGAAGCACAAGATGCCTTGTTCTTGAAGCTAGCTATCTCCAATTCAAATGCACAGTGCCAGCAAATACTTAGAAACCTTCGTGACCCTTCTCCTATGGACATGGTAAAAGCTTGCAAAGACATTAGCCCTACTGATAAATTGGCAAATAGTTTGGTCCAAGCCCAAGTGTCTATGACCAGCCAGTTAGCTGAAGCTAACACACAACTGGGTAATCAAATTGCTGAAGCTACTCAGCAAATGGCAGAAAAAATGACCCAAGTCTTAGCAGCAGCCTTAGACCACTCTAAAATTATCTGTCATAACTGCAAACGTCCTGGTCACATAAAGGCTAAATGCCCAGAAGTTAAAACCCCCAATTCTCAAAAAACCATTCATCCAGGCCTTTGCCCCAAATGTAAAAAAGGGTTTCATTGGGCTAAGCAATGTAGGTCCCTGTTTGACAAAAAGGGAAACCCACTCTCACGTAAGAAAAACACTAAACGGTCTGCACTCTCTTTTGGGAAATCTCAATTGGATACAATCTTTTTTTCGTTTCTCAACAGGTTTTTTACATGTTGTCGGAGTTGTGAGTTGCATACTTAAAGGATTTAAACAATCATGAGTTGTTTTCACTGTTTAAAAAATTATTACTATTAATCCTACAGAGGAAACATCCTTTCTGCATGAGGATGTTTCGCCTGTTGAACATCATTTTGGAGCTGAAAATTAAAAACGGGGGAGGCTAAGGTAAAATACAAGGATATTCTAACAGGAGAATGGCTCGGTCCTGTCCCCCTAATTGTTTATGGGAGAGGACATGCGTGTGTATCTACCGGAGCAGGTCCACGATGGATTCCGTCCAGACTAGTAAGGATCCACCAAGAAGTCTCCCTTCCAGCCCAACCAGCAGCAGATCCAGCACCAACGGATCCAGCACCAGCTACAGGAAGCGATCCCCCATCAGCATCAACCTCGGGATGATCCTGTTTTTCGTTGTCAACATAACATCAGCAAATCAGAAGGACTTAACATCAGGAGCCCTTGCTACATCTCTTCCAAGAATTCCAAATTGGGTAATGCTCTCTGGCCAAAATGTATGGCTAAACCTGGCACAATCACTGAATACTGACTCTATCTGTCTCTCTACCTTAGATCCCTCTCACCCTTTTAAAACCTGTCTGGTAGGAATCCCCTGGACACCCAGAGAATGGGGTGATTTTAGAAATCAATATATCCCCTGGTGTGATGACCATGATCAGTTTAAAAATCCGTTCTTAGACTGTCTCACACTACCAGCAAAAACTTCACATGACAGACAGACATTTAGCTATCAGTGGCAGAGACCTGAGGAATTAGAAATCTTGGGAAGTATTATATCTCCTCTCTGTTTTTACTTCATTCACAACACACATGTGGCCTCCTCTGAATTAATTAATGTCACCTCTTATGGACCTTATTCAAATTTTAGTTTCTGGTGCAAGGAAGAGGTCCCTTACCAGATACATGCTACCCCAAATTCAGTTATTCTTCCAAAAGGAGTCTTTTTAATTTGTGGACTTAGAGTCTGGAATATGATTCCTAGATTAGCTGCTGGAGGCCCATGCACATTTGGAAAATTAGCACTGTACAATCCAGCTACCCTTATGAAATCTTTACCTGTAAAGCCTCCCAACAATCGTGCAAAAAGAAACAGTAACCTCCAAAGAACCTCACCCTTCTCACATCATAGAGTCCGCAGGCAATTCCAAGGTTTATACCCACCTCTTAACTTCTATCCATCACAACCAAAACCCCTCTCTTCACCTAAAGCAGTGCAGGTCCCTGTGGCTGCAGCACCTCCACCTCCAGATGAAGAACATCCTTTAGCAAAATTGCAGTCCTTGCATGAATTCACAGCGGAATGCAACTCCAACATGCATTTCTGGTCAGACACTGCAAACATCCTAAGTGGTATACTTCCAATTGTCAGCTCCACAAAAGCTTTAACTCTCCTTACCAGAATGGGATGTTGGCTAGCCAAAGAAGCCAATGCTACCAGTGCTGCTCTGGACGATCTCCTACAAGATACTCAAACCAATAAGAAAGCTTTGTTACAAAATCGTGCTGCGATAGATTTTCTCCTCCTAGTAAATGGCCATGGGTGTCAGGAGTTTGAAGGCCTCTGCTGCCTCAACTTCTCCGATCACTCCCAATCTATCCACTCCCATATTAATCAGCTTAAATCCTTAGTTCATGAAATCAAACAATCTGATCCTCTGACCCTTGATGATTTTTTCAACTGGCTACCCTTTAAAGGCCTTTCCATCACTGTTAAGAAAATTATTGTGGTCATTATACTGGGACTTTCCGTAGTGTTTCTTTTTATGTGTGTCTTTCCATGTCTACACAGTTGTGCCAGAACCTTTCAATCAGTAAAGGCATATCCTGCTTTAGAAAACAAAAAGGGAAGAGATGTAGCAATGGATGTTTGGAAAGAATCCTGCCAAAGGTGGACTGATG
>NW_020920783.1:0-1013 GCF_003984885.1 Neopelma chrysocephalum
AAAAAATCAAAAAAATTCCCAAAAATCCCATTAAAAAAAGACCCTAAAAAGGTCCTGGAAGGTTATAGAGAAAAGCCCGGGACCCCTCCCCAAAAAAACCCCAAAAACCCCCAAAAAATCGCATTTATAAAAAAACTAAAAAGGTCCTGGAAGGCCATGGAGAGAAACTCGGGACTCCCCGCAAAAAAACCCGATCCCAAAATGACCAAAAAAGTCCAAAAAAACCCCAAAAATCCCATTTAAAAAGGACCAAAAAAAGGGCGAAAAAAAGACAAAAATCCCGTAAAATTCCGTGGAAATCTCATTAAAAATGACCCCAAAAGGTCCTGGAAGGTCACGGAGAGAAACCCGGGACCCCCCCCGCAAAAATCCCGACCCCAAAAAGGTCCCAAATCCCCCCAAAAATCCCGTAAAATTCCGTGAAAATCCCATTAAAAAAAACAGCCCAAAAAGGTCCTGGAAGGTCACTAAAGGTCCCCTAAAGGACCCACAAAAAGTCCAAAAAGAACCCAAAAACACTCATAAAAAGGTCCTGGAAGGTCACAGAAAGAAGCTCGAGACCCCCCCAAAAAAACCCGATCCCAAAACTCCCCAAAAAAATCAAAAAAATTCCCAAAAATCCCATTAAAAAAAGACCCTAAAAAGGTCCTGGAAGGTTATAGAGAAAAGCCCGGGACCCCTCCCCAAAAAAACCCCAAAAACCCCCAAAAAATCGCATTTATAAAAAAACTAAAAAGGTCCTGGAAGGCCATGGAGAGAAACTCGGGACTCCCCGCAAAAAAACCCGATCCCAAAATGACCAAAAAAGTCCAAAAAAACCCCAAAAATCCCATTTAAAAAGGACCAAAAAAAGGGCGAAAAAAAGACAAAAATCCCGTAAAATTCCGTGGAAATCTCATTAAAAATGACCCCAAAAGGTCCTGGAAGGTCACGGAGAGAAACCCGGGACCCCCCCCGCAAAAATCCCGACCCCAAAAAGGTCCCAAATCCCCCCAAAAATCCCGTAAAATTCC
>NW_020920784.1:0-663 GCF_003984885.1 Neopelma chrysocephalum
TTGATCCCAATCCCAATCCCGATATCAATCCCAACCCCGATCCCAATTCCGATCCCAATCCCAGTCCTGATCCTGATCCCAATCCCAATCCTTATCCCTATCCTGATCCCAATCCCGATATCAATCCCAATCCCAATTCCGATTCCAATCCCAGTCCCAATCCCATTCCCCATCCCGATCCTGATCCCAATCCCAATCCCAATCCTGATCCCAATCGCAATCCCGATCCCAACCCCAGGCCTAATCCCCATCCCAATCCCCATCCCAATCCCAATCCCGAGGGATTCTAATCCCAATCCCAATCCTGAGGAATTCCAATCCCAATCCCAATCTTGATCCCAATCCCAATCCCGATATCAATCCCAACCCCGATCCCAATCCTGATCCCAATCCCATTCCCCATCCCGATCCTGATCCCAATCCCAATCCTTATCCCAATCCCGATCCCAACCCCAGTCCTAATCCCCCTCCCAATCCCAATACCGAGGGATTCTAATCCCAATCCCAATCCTGAGGAATTCCAATTCCAATCTTGATCCCAATCCCAATCCCGATATCAATCCCAACCCCGATCCCAATTCCGATCCCAATCCCAGTCCTGATCCTGATCCCAATCCCAATCCTTATCCCTATCCTGATCCCAATCCCGATATCAATCCCAAT
>NW_020920785.1:0-737 GCF_003984885.1 Neopelma chrysocephalum
GGATCAGAAGCTCCCTCCCCATTCCCACCTGGATAAAAGCTTCCATCTCCTTTCCCACTTGGATCAGAGCCTCCTTCTTCATTCCCAGCTGGAGCAGAGGCTCCTCCTTCATTCCCACTTGGATCAGAGCTTCCCTCCTCATTCCCACCTGGATCAGAACCTCCCTCTCATTCCCACCCCGGGATCAGAAGCTCCCTCCTCATTCCCACCTGGATAAAAGCTTCCCTCTCCTTCCCACACTGGGATCAGAAGCTCCCTCCTCATTCCCATACTGGGATCAGAACCTCCCTCTTCATTCCCAGCTGGATCAGAGGCTCCTCCTTCATTCCCACTTGGATCAGAACCTCCCTCTCCTTTCCCACTGGGATCAGAAGCTTTATTCCCACCTGGATAAAAGCTTCCATCTCCTTTCCTGCTTGGATCAGAAGCTCCCTCTTCATTCCCAGCTGGATCAGAGCCTCCTCCTCCATTCCCACCTGGATAAAAGCTTCCAGCTCCTCATTCCCACTTGGATCAGAGCTTTCCCCTTCATTCCCACCTGGATAAAAGCTTCCCTCTCCTTCCCACACCGGGATCAGCAGCTCCCTCTCCATTCCCACCTTGGATAAGAACCTCCATCTCCTTTCCCACTTGGATCAGAAGCTCCCTCTCCTTCCCACACTGGGATCAGAAGCTCCCTCCCCATTCCCACCTGGATAAAAGCTTCCATCTCCTTTCCCACTTGGATCAGAGCCTCC
>NW_020920786.1:0-888 GCF_003984885.1 Neopelma chrysocephalum
GGGGGCTTTTCCAGGGCTTCTCCAGGGGATTTTCCAGGATTTTTTAGGGCTTTTCCGGGGGCTTTTTGGGGGCTTTTCCAGGATTTTTTTTGGGCTTTCCCAGGGGCTTTTCCAGGATATTTTTAGGGTTTCTCCGGGGGCTTTTCCAGGATTTTTTTAGGGCTTTTCCAGGGGCTTTTTAGAGGCTTTTCGGGGGCTGTTCCAGGATTTTTTAGGACTTCTCCAGGGGCTTTTCAGGGGCTTTTCCAGGATTTTTTCCAGCTCTTTTCCGGTGTTTTTGGGGGCTTTTCCGGTATTTTTTTTAGGGCTTCTCTAGGATTTTTTTAGGACTTTTCCAGGGCTTTTCCAGGGGCTTTTGGGGGGCTTTTCCATGATTTTTTAGGGCTTTTCCAGGTTTTTTTTTTCCAGGATTTTTTTAGGGCTTTTCCAGGGGCTTTTCCAGGATTTTTTAGGGCTTCTCCAGGGGCTTTTGGGGGGCTTTTCCAGGGCTTCTCCAGGGGATTTTCCAGGATTTTTTAGGGCTTTTCCGGGGGCTTTTTGGGGGCTTTTCCAGGATTTTTTTTGGGCTTTCCCAGGGGCTTTTCCAGGATATTTTTAGGGTTTCTCCGGGGGCTTTTCCAGGATTTTTTTAGGGCTTTTCCAGGGGCTTTTTAGAGGCTTTTCGGGGGCTGTTCCAGGATTTTTTAGGACTTCTCCAGGGGCTTTTCAGGGGCTTTTCCAGGATTTTTTCCAGCTCTTTTCCGGTGTTTTTGGGGGCTTTTCCGGTATTTTTTTTAGGGCTTCTCTAGGATTTTTTTAGGACTTTTCCAGGGCTTTTCCAGGGGCTTTTGGGGGGCTTTTCCATGATTTTTTAGGGCTTTTCCAGGTTTTTTTTTTCCAGGATTTTTT
>NW_020920787.1:0-24801 GCF_003984885.1 Neopelma chrysocephalum
ATTTTTCAGCCTGGGAAAAGCAGGCTCTGGGCAGAACTTACTGCTGTCTTTCAGTGTAAATAGAGGAAGAGATATTTTTACCAAGGTCTGTAACAACAGAACAAGAGGCAATGGTTTAAAATGAAAAGAGGGTAGATTTAGATGGGACATAAGGGATAAATTGTTTGCAAGGACTGTGGTGGGACACTGGACCAGGTTGTGGAAGTGTTCAAAGTGAAGCTGGATGGGACTTGGAGCAAGGCTTATTCCAGCCCTTCTGCTTCAGAATGCAAAAAAAATGAGGTCTGAAGTATAGCACAGGTCCAGACTCAATCACCTCCTCTCAGCAGTATTTCAAAATTAATTCCATAGTAAGAACACCTCTGCTTACGCTGACAGGCTCTATTTAGGGATATGTGCTTTTGCCTCTATTGGAGTCACCTGTCTGTCCACCTGAGAATCTGTTTGACTTGAAGAATCGGATCTGAGCTGAAGATCTTCTGCCTCCAGTGTAGAAAGCTAAGTGAGCAAGAGAACAGAGACACAGTGGAGAAACGAATCCTCATCAAGACTGCAGCATCACACTACATCTGACTTCAGCCAAAGGTAATGCAATTTATCTGGAACAGAGTTAAGTACCTTATTCTTAGAAGAAGGGACAAAATATTCCTTCAGTTCTGCTCCTGCTGCTGGCAGGATACCTAGAAAAAAGGTAAAAAGCGTGTTGTTACTCTGAGTGCTTGTTTCACTCTGCTTCTCCTCAGCCGTGTCACCCCAGAGAAGTTCACAAAGGTAACCATTTAGTCCCTCTGAAATTACCTTTGCAGTGCTCCACTGCAACAGAGCGCACATCCAAACTGTTGCAAACCGCAGCAGGAAGTGTCAGGTCAGCGGACACTTTCTCTTGACCTTTGGAATCAGTCTGTGTGATTTAAAAGACACATCTGAGAACTGGCACTGGCTCCTGCTCAACCCACTTCCACGCACAACACTTCTGCTTCAGCCAACAGACCTAACGAGCGGGATTGGGAAGGAACAAAACGGGCAAACACAGCCAGCACGTAAGGCATGTCTCTTGAGCAGGGCTTTCAAAAGGGGATGAAGTACCCCTGCCCAATCCAGAGAGAACCTAGGCAGAAGAAATATATCTCCAGACTGTAGGTCATAAGGGAACCATTTGACATTAATGGATCCAGGGAAGCGAGCTATGAGGTGGAAAACAGCAATCATTACAATGCCAGTCTTGTAGGATTTCAGAGGACTGTAAGCAACAGAAAGCTTTACTGCTTTGTTCTAGAAATCCAGCTTGGAGGTCAACTGCAAGAAGACCCAGGACATTAGCTTGACCTCACTTTGTCCCAGCACTAACTGAACAGTTTTTCTGCAGCACTGGCATGTCCAGGTCCAAGGTACAAGTATGTGGCAAAAACAGCAGCAAAGGGAAAGGAGCCTAGAAGCCATTGATCCAGAGGGACCTCACAGCCTCCTCCAGAAGAGGCACCTCAAAAGCCCAGGAAAAGTCATCATCTTCCCAGGAAAAGTCATTGTCTTCCTTTTTCTCTTTTCCTGCTGCTGGCAAGAGCCCTAAAAACAGAGGTAAGAGACCTGTAATTCCGCTGAGTGCTTGTTTCACTCTACTTCTCCTCAGCTGTGTCACCCCAGAGAAGTTCACAAAGGTGACCATTTAGTCCCTCTGAAATTACCTTTGCAGTGCTCCACTCCAACAGAGCACGCATCCAAACTCTTGCCAACTGCAGCAGGAAGTGTCGGGTCAGCAGAAACTTTCCCCTGACCTTTGGAATCAGTCTGTGTGATTTAAAAGACACATCTGAGAACTGGCACTGGCGCCTTCTCAACCCACTTCCACACACAACACTTCTGCTTCAGCCAACAGGCCTAACGAGTGGGATTGGGTTGCAGAAGGAACAAAAGAGGCAAACACAGCCAGCACATTAGGCATCTCTCTTGAGCAGGGCTTTCAAAAGGGGATGAAGTACCCCTGCCCAATCCAGAGAGAACCTAGGCAGGAGAAATACACCTCCAGACTGTAGGTCATTTGACATTAATGGATCTAGGGAAGTGGGCTATTAGGTGGAAAACAGCAATCATTACAATGCCAGTCTTGTAGGATTTCATAGGACTGTAAAGAGCAGGAAGATTTACGCCTTCATTTAGAAATCCAGCTTGGAGGTCAGCTGCAAGGAGACCCAGGACATTAGCTTGACCTCGCTTTGTCCCAGCATTGACTCAACGTTTTGTCTGCAGCACTGGCATGTCCAGGTCCAAGGTGCAAGCATGCGGCAAAAGCAGCAGCAAAGGGAAAGGAGCCTAGAAGCCATTGATCTAGAGGGACCTCACAGCCTCCTCCAGAGTAGGTACCTCAGAATCCCAGGGGGAGTCACTGTCTTCCTTCTGCTCTTCTCTTGCTGCTAACAAGGCCCCTAACAAAAGACAACAGGTGTGTCATTACTCTGAGTGCTTATTTCACTCTGCTTCTCCTCAGTCGTGTCGCCCCAGAGAAGTTCACAAAGGTAACCATTTAGTCCCTCTGAAATTACCTTTGCAGTGCTCCACTGCAACAGAGCGCGCATCCAAACTCTTGCCGACTGCAGCAGGAAGTGTCAAGTTGACCGACACTTTCTCTTGACCTTCGGAATCAGTCTGTGTAATTTAAAAGACACATCTGAGAACTGGTACTGGCTCCTTCTCAACCCACTTCCACGCACAGCACTTCTGCTTTAGCCAACAGGCCTAACGAGCGGGATTGGGTGAGGGAAGGAACAAAATGGGCAAACACAGCCAGCAAGTTAGGCATCTCTCTTGAGCAGGGCTTTCAAAAGGGGATGAAGTACCCCTGCCCAATCCAGAGAGAATGTAGGCAGAAGAAAGAAGTCTCTAGACTGTGAGTCATATGGGAACCAATTGACAGTGACTAGAGTGGAAGATATTTGCGGTATGATAGAAAATCAACAATCTTCACAAAGTCAGTCTTCTAACGGAAACGTTACTGCTTTGTCCTTTTTTAGAAATCCAGCTTGGAGGTCAGCTGCAAGGAGACCCAGCTGAACCTCACTTTGTCCCAGCCCTACAGGAACAGTTTGTATGCAGCACTGTCATGTCAAGGTCTGAGTTACAAGCATTTGGCAAAAGCAGCTGCAGACAGTAGTGATCCCAGAAACCAGTGATTCAGAGGGACCCCACTGCCTCCTCCAGAGAAGGTACCTCAGAATCCCAAGGGGAGTCTTTGTCTTTCCTCTGCTCTTCTCTCACTCCTGTCAAGATACCTAACAAATATGATAAGAATCACATCACTTGGAGTCCTGATTTTCCTCTGCTTTGGCACCTCCCTCAAGACCTGCATCACATTGATGGGTTATCATTCTCCCACAGACCACACTGATTTTTCCTTCTTACCTCCTTGATAGCGAAGAGTCTTACATGATTCTGGCAATGCAGGTGTAGTCAAGAGAGTGTCAGCATTTGTCCCAGAGCAAGAGCTGTTAATTTCTTCTGTGCCTCTGGCAGAACATTGTCCCTTCCTTTCAGAGTACTCATATTCCCCTCCTTCTTTAGCAATACTAAAGATAGAAAGGGAGGAAATGCAATAGGTAAAAATGCCCCCAGACTTTCATGCACTCTCCGCAGGAAGAGCAACAGCCATGCATGTGCCATTCTAACCCTATTCATAGACAACTGCTAAAGCGTCACACACACACAGAACATACTGCAGTCCTAGAGTAGTGGAGACTGAAATCCTCACTACAGGCATGCTCATGCTACAGGTGCCTATTCTATCTGTGGAGTACCTCACCCCTGCTGGCTACTGTGTCATCTGATAAACCCCCTCTCCATTTCAAGGACCAGAGAGATTAACAAGGCCCCTGGCAGGCTGACATCTCCAAAGCCTCTACCTCAGCTGGATGTTATACTAATGTCTCAACATTAAGATGGAGCAATGTCTCCTCAATCCCAGTCCTCACTTTGAAGGGCTTCAGAAATTCCCATGATTTGTCTGAAGACCTGAAGTTCAGAGGGCTCCTAAGTGGGATATTAAGAGGCCAACAAATACTGCACTTGCATTCTGAGACCTGTGTCATCTTCTAACAACCCTGGGTCAGTTGGAGGTCAGGTTTGTTTCATAAGCAGGAATACAAAACAAAAACCCCCAATCAAACAACAAAAGAAATTAAACACATTCGCCAGACCAAGGCTGCTATGCAGAATGGTGCATTAGCACAACAGAAGCCTGGAGGGGAGGAATGAATACCTTGTTTGGTTAGAGCAATCCTCAAACATGCTTTAGTCCTAAAGGGGTTTTTACTCCACAGTTTACCCAGACTCCCTTCTCTCCTGCTTCCCATCAAGACAGGCTAACAGAAGGGGCAGGGGGAGAAGAAATTGCGATCCAGTGACAAGAGTTCACAGGCAGTTGTTTGTGGCTAGGCAAGGCATGCTCATAGGCATAATGCAATTCAGTCACACATCCCTTGGCTACCATCACTAGGATAGAGGGCTTTTCTCCTCAGTCTAGTTAAGCACACATAGCCACCTTAGCCAATGAATGGGCAGAGGTGCAAAGCTATCCACAGGAAGAGGAAAAGCCCTGAAGAGTTTTAATTAGGGGATATCAGTTAGATCCCCTCTGAAACAAAAGGCAGGTAGTTGCTGCTAGGGAGTAGAATGGAACTTGGAAGCACACAGGTAAATTCTCAAAGAGAACTGGGTTTGGTGGGGAGGGGGGATGTTTTCCTCAATTTCCAAATCTACCCTTTACACGGAAAGAGATGCATCAGAAGGTGTCACGTCAGAAGAGCTCAGCGTCGATAAAGCTCTCAGCACCTCATTTAACCCTGCTGCTGTTACCAAAAAGGGCTGTACATCAGCACAGACATTCTGAGAATGCAGTTGCTCTAACAAGGATGTAAAACACTTACAACTCATCTCGAAATAGTTCGTCAAAATCTCGAGCTGAAAACTCTCCGGTGTATCCTTTATTCATAACACCGCCATTGTGAAGAAGAACTTCTACTGTATCCTTATCCTTAAGAACAGCAGCAACTTCCATGGGGGTCCTAGGGCATCCAGGAGATAAGAGTAAATACATCAGCTTTTGCAGGCATTGTGTACCATTACTTTAATCCCTCTTTGCTTCTCAGACAATTCATTTCTCCTCTCCTACTGGCAGAATGAAAGCACAGCCAAACACCTGGAAGTGTTGGAGAATTCAGGTTGGTGGGACCTCAGGAGGGCTCCAGACCAGCCACCCACCCAGAGCAGACTCAGGTTGCGTGTGTGTGCCTGCGCGCGCGCGTGCATGTGGGACCACAGACAATGTTTTCTTGCAGTCCTCAGTGTGGAAATCATCCCCTGAAGTAAGCAAGCAGCGGAGCGCAGGTCTGCTTTCACAAGTCACACTGAAGGAGCTCCTTCTGGGTGGTTCCTGGCCCTTTTTCAAAGCTCATTCTTGTGCCTCCCATCAATCCAACTTGAACAATGTTAAGGAGTCCCACACATGCTTTTACCAAATCCTTCACCTTTCATGATTATCTGTAGCATTCACGTCAGCTCCTTTTTGAAGAAGGAACTCGATCATCCCTTTACAACGCTCAGTGATCGCAAGAGTAAGTGGAGTGTATCCCAGCTGAAAGGAAAAATCATCTCTCTTAGAATAACAGAGAAAAGTCAAGCAAGTTGACTTGGGAAGAGGAGCTTTACCTAAAGTCCAAGCTTACTTCATTCTTAGCATCAATATCTGCACCATGCTCAAGTAACAGCTCCACTAGAGATTTGCTAGACACCAGGACAGCAAAGTGAAGGGCGGTGTTACCAGTAACAGCTCTGTGGTCATGGTTGGCACCATGCTCCAGCAGAATAGCCACACAATCTCTGTGTTGGTGCTGTACTGCCTGGAAACAAGACACGAAGGAGGAATAACTTCCAACATGTACATTTTTCTCTGTCAGAACTCCTGCATCTTCCCAACACTGGAAAGTTCAAGCATCTTCAATGATAAGACAACATATGCCCCTTTCATATACCTGTATCAATGGTGATTTCTTATATTTGCCACGAGGATTTAGCTTGCAATTCTTGCCTACTAGAAACCGAACAACATCTGCATGGCCATTTATGCAAGCAAGATGCAGAGGTGTCCTAGAAATTAAACATACACAATTGTCCTGGTTTAAGTCCAGCTGGCAATAGAGCCCCACGCAGCTACTTGCTGCTACTCTCTCTCCCCACCCCAGTGAAACAGGGAAGAGAATCAAAAGTAAAACCTTTAATAACAATTAAATTAAAAGAGAGTAATAATTAAAACAAAATAAATAAAATAAATAATACTAAGGGATGCTAGATGCTGTCTGTTCCACTGATTGTATCCTTTGTTGCTGCTTAGGCTTGAAAGTACACAAAGTACATCCATCAGAAAACCACCCTGACTTTAGATAATTTTGACAAATTCCACATTTTGCAAAAGGTGGAGGCTTTACTGTTTGTCCTTACTGCTTGTCCGCATTGCGCCTGTTGATGAGGAACTTCTTCAGCCACCAGTGCCGCCGCAGCTGGTCCAGGTCGCCGCGGGCGGCCGTGCTGTGCAGGTTGACCCAGGCCATCTCTCGGGGCTCGGTGGCCTCAGCCTGGCTTCAGCAGACACAGGAGGTGCTCGGCGGACTCTGCCGAGTCCCTGGTGGGGAGGGGAAGCGGGTGTGGGGAGAGGATGGGCACATCCGAGAGGCGAGATCCAAGTGGCAGCTGCGCTTTGCAGCCCCCGACAGTCAAAGCCAGAGAAGAGCTGCTGATCCCGTCGCAGCGGAGTCAGCAATGACGGCCAGGAAGGGTCTGGTGACGGGACAGCAGCCGTGGAGTGTGCAGAGACATCACAGAGGGGGCTTGTGATGCGGCGCCACAGCCGGTTCCGAGAGCGACCCGCTGCTGAGCATGGCTGAGTCCATTGGGGAAGGTGTAGCTGGGATAACATAGTTAGGAAGGGGACAGAAAGAACCCTGAAGACCCCAAGGTCAGTGAAGAAGGAGGGGAAGGAGGTGCTTAGGCAACAGAGCAGAGATTCCCCTACAGCCCGTGGTGCAGATCATGGTGAGACAGCTGTGCCCCTGCAGCCCAGGGAAGTTCATGGTGGAGGAGAGGTCCACCTGCAGCCCCTGGAGGACCCCACGCTGGAGCAGACAGATGCCTGAAAGGAGGCTGTGACCTTGTGGGAGGCTTGTGCTGCAGTGGGCTCCTAGCAGGAGCCTGGAGCAGATTTGCTAGCAGGACTTGTGGCCCCGGTAGGGACCCAGGCTGGAGCTGCAGCCCGTGGGAGGGACTCAGGTTGGAGAAGTTCATGGAGGACTGTCTCCCGTGGGAGGGACCCCACACTGGAGCAGGGGAAGAGCCTGTAGTATCAAAATCACAACATATGAGTCATCTTGAAATTTCCTCTTTCTGAGAAAGTCTGAAGTACATGCTACAATAATCAAGAATGTTAGCCCAGATGAAACAAATAAATAACAGAACTGATGTACAGCTGGTTCCCAGGAGACTGCGTTTTACCCTCGTGTGGACAGTGTTTTGGAGATAATCTGTTCCTGTTTCCTCTAAGGCAGGGGCAGGTTTTGAATAGGAGGCAGGCTGGAAGTCTCCCATGGTTTACCATATCCTAATCCCAGCAATCATTAGTAATTAACTGTATTTCTAACCTCTTCAATCCACTGCTTATTTTATGTTTAATGACTACCTTTGAACACCAGAGTTAGACTCTTTAAGTTCCTTTTAAATAAATCAATAAAGAAGATAAAATTCCTATTGGTTTGGGCAGTCTTTAAAAGAGGTGATTTAGAAAATGAGTTTTCAATGGTTCCATTCAAGCAATTGGCAAGAGCTCAAAAAAATAAGCTCAGCTTCAGTTGAGGCTATAAATGCTTTTGTAGAAACACTAAACAGATTTTCAAGGGAATTCAGCACCCCAAATTCCCAGCCTTTCTGAAAATCTGCCTACTTTCTTGACACTAAAATACCTGCTGAGCACTTCAGAGGCACAAATTCTGAGTCATCTACAACGAGCAAGAGGGGGCTGTTCACTACATATGCATAGCCAGAGGAAACAAACAATTTCCTGAAGAAAAAGCCGTTTTAAGGAATGATTTTGCATTTCCTCCTTCTATTTATTTAGGAAAAAAGGTGGAAGGCAGGTGGAAGAAAACTACAAGGAAAGAAAATAACTCTTCAGGGAAATGCTAATAAGAAACATGTGCATTGATTTTTTTTTCACCTAAAAGGCTGTCGTGTAGACTATAATAATATAAATTAAAGATTTAGTGTCTTGAATAGTTTAATGCCTAAGTGCTAAATCCCATTAGTTTGCTTTTTTTTAAGTTTACACTGCTAACCCTTTCCATGCTTGATTTTCAAATGATATGGTAAAAGTCCATCACAGCCAAATGCAAGGATCCCCACTGAGAGGGGTGGATGAGTCAGGCCACAGGTTTTTTATGAAATAATTCCCTGATAACTCACCATCAAGGAACAATTAACATTCACAAATAATGAGGAGCCAGATTTTTACTACCTAGATAAAAGTCAGAGCCTGCTAAAGCTGGGAAGTATTCTTTTGTGCCTCAAAAGAAGGCATGGGCTTTAGATGCCAGCTTCCCAAAAGCTTGTAAAAGAGACAAGACCATAGTGTCTTTTCCTTCCATGGATTAATCCTTCACCAGTTATACCAGTGGAAGTTGTTCTAGTTGATGTGAAAGAACCACTTGTAGGGATTGTGTCAGCAAGCAGAATGGAGAAACACACCCTACTGCAATGGCTGTCACTTCTGTGTCCCCCAGAGACACCCTGCCTGAGCTGAAGTGTCACCCAAATATAGTCATGTTTCACTGAACACCCTAATTAGTGCTACTATAATTATCCAGATTGTAGGCAATTCCATTCAATCTAGCATTTCGTTCACACAGCCTAGTCTAAAGCACATCTCTGCAAATGCTGTGTTCAATGCTATCCCAGCACGTCATCCAGCCAGCATTCAGAATTAAGCATGCTAGTTTTAATAACAGGTGAAAAACCCAATTACTCCTAATGCCTCCTGATGATTTCTGTGGGTCACATTGTGGTTCCCTACTGCAATTAATTGGCTGGTTGCAGGGAGATTGACACCTGAAACGGCACACGGCATTCCACCTCATGGTTAGCACACTGTTCATTACCATGACTTAAAAGCATTTAGATATGCAAGTAACAAGATATTGCTATCAAAACCTCAGCACAGTCAGTGGTTATTGTGTAAGAACATCTGAGCTCTTCTATTTAGCATGTGGCAAAAAAAAAATCTGCTCACACAATCCTACTATATATAATGTTCCCTGATTTTAACTGTTCATCCCATCACCAGTGTTTGCCAGTGTTCACTGGTGTAGCTCGAAGAAAGCAGGAGGATTTTCTATGAGGGGAGCTCCCAGTCGTCACCTGAGTCTTCTATTGATTACCATTAGATTTTATCCTACTGGTTGAACAAATTATCTGGAATTACTCTATACTTTTAATCAGAGAATTTATTCATTGTTCTCAGAGCATCAGAAGTAACCAATCCTATGAATTTTTGCCCTTTTATCCCTTATAATCCTTCTTCACCTCATTGCAGAAATATGTTTCCTTCTGAAATTTGCACTAAACCCTTCAAGTTCTACGGGGATCATCCACAGAGTACCAAGCTAGTAAGGGCAGCACAGTCAGCCCTGATATTTTTCTTTACTGTAGAAAAAAAAAAGATGACTGCTTAGTTTCTTTCATAACTTGCATACCAGTCGAGTATCTGTTCTTGTGTCTTAGTGCTTGAGTGATTTTATCTGCCTTCTTTATTCAAGTTCTGTCCCATGCTTTTGAATTATCTGACAAGAATAACTGTGCAGGCTGGGATTGCTCCATTCTGGGCCTCCCTGGGATGCACAAGGATTGGGAGATGCTTGCTCTCAGGACATTGCCTGTTGCATATTCCTTCATGCAACTCCTTAGCTGCTAGCTACATCTTGTCTCTTCTAACAGCTTCTATCTGCAAGGGAACTTCGATCACTAATGTTGTTGGTGGGATAAATACTGTTATTGCCTTTTAGCCAGAAACAGTTCGAAGAAGAAAAGCTCACAGAGGTTTGTAGAGACGGAGGTTACAGACCTCCTCAGGGTCAGGTCACAATCTCATAGCACTTCCCTTGCACAAGAAAAAAAACATTTGGAAGAGGAAGTGTCACCACCAGAAGACACTTCTGATTTGGGTCCTAGACAACCCTTTGTCTTTTTCTAAACTCCCTTAAAGAAAACACTCACATAAAGTTAGGATACAAAGTTATTTAGGTAAAACTGGCAGTACTGAGCTGCTGTAGGAGGCCAGAGGAACAGCTGACTGGCTCAAAATAACTAGGTGGGAAAGTGGTGGGGGAACGAACAGGGTGAACTCTGCGTAGGTGGGGCAGTGCACTGCACCCCCCAGCCCTTGAGCCTTCCTGCACTGTGCTGCGTAGTGCATGTACATTTAAAAAGTCAGCCCACAGTCCATGGTAATGGGCCAGTCGATCACCTGGGACTGCTGCAAGGTCCAGAATGGTTCCAGGAACATTCTGGCTCTGTGTAAAGCACAGGCATGTAATTTTGGTGCTGAAATTAGTGTGGGCTTGCCTGGGGAGGGCCTCGGGCGACCAGAATGAATAAAAGGATGGCAACATGTGTGTGCTACATGGAGCACTCTGTTACACTGGATTTAAAAGCTGCTGAGACCATACTGGATCCTACAGTGGTGACTATCTCTCTCCCTCCTTTTTCTTTCTCTTTCCTCTCCTACCTTCTTCTTCTCGAAATATATTGTAAGCCAGGCCAAAAAATCCAGTCAATGTCTTGCTGAGTATCTTGTTCTGTCTGTATGTTTTAAAGTTGGCTAAATGAAATTTTGCCGAGTGCCATATTCTATCTGAATGTCCTAAAGTTTGCAGGTAAAAAGTTGTTTGTTATTGAACCTCCCGAGAATTTTGTTATTTCTCCCATATACTGCCCAGAGAAAATCAAACTACCTTCCCTTAAACCTGCCAAGCGGGCCAGGGCATTACAGCTGCTGAGTTATTAAACATGAAATACTTCTAGGCTTTTCCCTATCCTGTATTTCATCTTGAACTAGAGGTATATACATAAAAGATGTTTGAATTCCTACAGTAAATGTCCATGAAAACACACAGAAGCATGAATTTCAACATTTAGCTACTCCAACTGAAAACTCCTACAGACTGTTGGTTATTCATCCCAAAGACTGCATCCTTACGTGCAGATTTATCTGAAGAACAGAACTCATCGTAAGCCTAAGTCTTTCTTCTCCTTTCCCCTGCACTTCCCTCACCCAAAATCATTAAACAAAAGCTAGGAGAAAAAGACTGTTTGCTCCTACTGCTTCATTAAATCCCTTTGACTGTGGTACCCATTATACTGCTACATATAACTCAGCAGCATTTTCCAGAGGATTAAGTGTGATATTGTCAGCTAAAGTTGACTTTTGAATTGTAGTCTTACCTTTGTTACTGACTTCTTGTGCAGCCCTTACAACTTGCTTGTGACTGGACCTTTATGCTTTGCTTATCAAATTGGAGCATCTTGAACGCAATGAGCTGTGAAGGCTCAGCCTATGTTCATGGATCAGGAGCCTCAGTGTGTGAGGTGGTGTAGGAGGCGTGTCCAAGCTACAGGGGGATGCACTGGGGCGGAGACGCCCAAGGGAGCATGTGCCTAGATGGATAACTCCATTGGTTAGGAGGTCACATGGTTTAAGGGGATAAAAGGGGGCGCGAAATTTAAATAAATCCTCTTTGATTTCCACCTCACGAAGAGCGTACTGCATTTCTTTATCATATAAAGACCAGCACCCGACACGTGGTGCACCGAACTTGGACTGAGAACCTACATTAGGCGAGTTTAGCATATCCTGAATCAGGCAAAAAAATCGGTAATTCCGTTTATCGTCTCAATTGTGTGGAGACAAGAATTTTAACTGAAAAAACTTAGACGTCTGTAAACCGTTGTCTCAGTGCTGCCTGAGAAACAAAAGCTTAGTAGTGAGCTCAAAAATATTAGGGAAAGAAGAAGCCAAGAGACCGGGGCAGGAGCCAGAGGCAGCGGAATGGGGTCCGTCATTTCGCAGAGCGGTGAGTGAGCTGAGAGCAACGCTAGCACTTAACACCATAGCTAGGACTGTTCCCTGAGCGGCAGTGTGCCCGCAGCTCGGAAACCCGGGAGGCGGAGCACGCTAAAACTGCTGGGAAACCCCTGCTGCCCGCCGTCACCGCGGTTGAGTCGAGTGCGCGAAACCACCGCCGCCGCTCTATAACACCCCCAGCCCCACCGCCCGACCCCACGAACCCCGCGCGGCATACCTTTCTGCCCAGCGGAAAGTGCCGCAGCTCTGCGCAGCCTGCCGCCTGCCCGCGTCCACCCGCCGCCTCTGCTGGCCCTGCGCCACGCTTAGAAGTCATGCAGGACCGGCCAAAGCCGCTTCCTGCTGCGCCCGCCGTCTCTTCCGGCCCCAACGCTGCCTCGCTCCAGCCGCCAGCCCGGGGAAGGGTGGCCCCTCCCCCACACCGCCTCCACCACCCACCACCACCCCCCCACAGGGAACCGGGTTTACTGGGGCCACAGGGGGTGAGGCATGGGGGGATGAGGAGGAGGGACCAGGGATGGTTCCACCGGGAGGGAGTGAGGAGGCAAACGGGGAGAGATCGGTTGATAGGTGGGGACTGTGTCGGGAGGAAGCATTAGGAGTGGGAGATTTGCAAGTAATTCACGCATGCCCAGTCGTTATTCGCCCACGTCAGGCTCCTCAGTTCCAACCTCTGCCACATGAACTGACAAAGGAACTGAGGCAACTGGTAAAGGAAACTGGCGTGTCCTCATCTAACACTCTTGCGTTTTTAGAGACACTAAGTTCCACCTATGTTTTTATGCCACACGATTGGAAGACCATACTAAAAATAAGTCTTACTAACACTCAGTACAACATGTGGCCAACCGATTTTAGGGAGAGTTGCTCTGCGTATGCTAATGACCCACAAGCAGGCGTAACAGCACATCAACTAACCAGGGAAGGAAATTATAGTTCAACAGATGCTCAGTCTGGGTAGCGTAGAGAAGTCTACGAGGTAATAGCTAAGCATGCCCTAAGAGCTATGAGAAGATTACCCACATCAGACCGAGACACCAATTTATCATTCACAAAAATAATACAAGGCCCAACAGAACCTTACTCCCAATTCTTAGATCGGCTGCAATTTGCCTTAGACAGGCAGATTGAGAATGATGAAGCCAGAGAAATACTTAGCAGGCAGCTGGCTTTTGAAAATGCGAACCCAGACTGTAAAAGAGTTTTGCAGGCCCTTCCTAAAAGGGAGAGCTGTAGCATTGCAGAGCTGGTTTGTGCCTGTCAAGGGGTTGGCTCAGTGGGACATCAGACTGACTCGTTAGCAGTAGCACTGAGTGCCCAGCTAAGAGTGCAGGAAGGAGCCAGACCCAAAAATGATTCTTACATCTGTGCTGCCCCCAACCACTTTCAAAGAGATTGTCCTAGGAGACCCTTAGCAGTAGCACACCCCAAGCACCCAAAAGGGAGAAGGGGGCCAAAAAACTGGAAGCGAGGGGCATTGTCGCACGCCCCGGTACAACAAACAAATGCGACACAAGGGAACAGGCTAGCAATTTGTGCCCCCCCACCTCAGCCAGCGCTGAGTTGGACTTATCCAACTGGGACTCAGTCTTCATAACTTCCACGGAGGTAGTACTAATCCCAACTGGGCTTTGGGGTCCCCTTAGCCCAGGGGTACACGCACTACTGATTGGAAGGTCCTCCACTACCAAAATGGGTTTATTCATGCTGCCTGGAGTGATAGACTCAGATTCTCATAGTGAGATTCAGATCATGGCCTGGACCCCTTCACCCCCCTATTTCATTCCAAAGAGACAGAAGATCGCCCAACTAGTCCCCTTTTACAGTGCGTCACCTGCGGGGGAGGGGGAGCGGGGTTCAGGGGCTTTCAGTAGCACAGGACAACCACAAGTTTACTGGGCAGCAGCCATCACAACCACACAGCCACTCATGACGTGCCAAGTTAATGGGCACAGATTTACAGGCCTTGTGGACTCGAGAGCCGATGTTTCCGTCATAAGGGACTCTGAATGGCCACTTAACTGGCCCACTGTTTGCCCAGCTGCAACCATTCAGGGGGTGGGAGGAACACAAAGGCCCAGACAGAGTGCCCAAGTGCTCACTGTCTTGGGCCCTGAAGGACAATTAGCCAAGGTAGCTCCTTTTGTTGCCCCCATTCCTTGTACACTGTGGGGAAGGGATGTTCTTGGGCAGTTTGGCACAGTGATGCAAATTCCTCCTGCAAGCAGCCAGGTTTTTCAATAGGGGCCATGGCCAGCTGTTCCAAACACCCATTAAGCCGGTCTGGAAAAGCGAGCAGCCAGTCTGGGTGGACCAATGGCCTATGAAAAGGGAACGGCTTGAACGATTAACAGAGCTTGCAAGGGAACAACTAGAAGCAGGACATATTGTGCCCACAACCAGCCCATGGAACACTCCTGTGTTTTGCATTCCCAAGAAAAGTGGGAAATGGAGAATGCTGCAGGACTTAAGGGCAGTAAATGCAGTTATAGAGCCCATGGGAGCATTGCAGCCAGGACTGCCCTCACCCTCTATGCTCCCAGAGAACTGGCCGCTAATGGTAATTGATTTAAAGGACTGTTTTTTCACCATCTTCCTACACCCTGAGAATGCGCCAAGGTTTGCCTTTTCCATCCCGGCCTTGAACAATGCACAGCCCATGCAAAGGTATCACTGGGTTGTTCTTCCTCAGGGGATGAGAAATAGTCCTACAATATGCCAGACAGTAGTGGCAAACGCTATTCATCCCATCAGAAGGCGTTTTCCCTCTGCTATCATCTATCACTACGTAGATGATATTTTAATTACCACGGCCACAGAAAGTGAACTAGAAACTGTTGTTACTGCTCTAAAAGATGCTGTCCAAGATGCAGGGTTACAGGTCGCGCCAGAGAAGATCCAGCGATCGCAGCCCTGGACATACCTTGGATGGAGGATCACGCAGCAGGAAATCTCCCCACAGCCCCCGCAGTTCGAGGTAAAAAACACTTTAACTTTACACGAGTTGCAAAAACTCCTGGGGGCTATCAATTGGTTAAGGCCTATTTTAGGCTTAACCACAGAGGAGCTACACCCTTTGTTCGAGCTGCTAAAAGGGGACTCCAATCTAACGTCTAACAGATCTCTGACTGCAGAGGCCAAACAGGCATTAGACATTTGTGCCAGGGCAATAGAGAGCAGGCAAGGCAGAAGGAGAAATCCTGAACCGCAAATCTGCCTGGCCCTCGTTCTCAGCAGGTATCAGCCATTTGCAGTTTTGTTCCAGTGGGATCAGACTGAAAAAGACCCACTGCGAATTCTGGAGTGGCTGTTTCTGCCCCACACACCACCTAAAACTGTGTGGACTGCTAATGAGATGTTGGCAAAGCTTGTCATTAAAGGCAGAGGACGACTGCAGGAATTGGACGGAAGGAACCCTGCCATCATCTACATTCCAGCTACGAAGGACAATTTGGATTGGATGCTAGCTGAGGACACAGGATTCCAAGCTGCCTTGGCAGGCTTTGACAGTGAAATTTCCATTCATCTCCCTAAACACAGATTGTGGGCAGAAATAGGTAATTTACCTTTAAAGGCCACAACCAGATGCAAACACGAACCAGTGGAAGGCCTCACGGTCTTCACAGATGCATCTGGGAGGACACGAAAAGCTGCAGTGACTTGGGTAAACCCTGATACAGGGCAATGGGAACAGGAGGTGCAGACCAGGAACCAGGGCTCTGTGCAGGTTTTGGAACTGGCTGCCATCCGTATTGCCCTGGAGAAATTTTCTGAGCAACCTGTTAATATTGTTACTGATTCTTGTTATGATGCAGGGTTAGTCTCACATCTCGAAAGTTCGTTTCTTCGAGACGTTTCTAACCCACATTTGTTGTTTGAAATGCATTCCATTTGGTTTCTTGTCAATCACAGAAGGTTTGATTTCTACATTATGCACATAAGGTCACACACTGACATGCCAGGACCCATAGCTGACGGGAACAGGGAAGCCGACAGAGCAGCAATGTTTAACACCGTACCCAGAATCTTAGAGCAAGCAAAACTGTCTCACTCATTTTTCCATCAGAATGCTCGCTCTCTAAAGAGACAATTTCAAATAACAATCAATCAAGCTCGAGACATCATCCTGTCATGCCCAGACTGTCAAAAAATCACACCCATGCCATCTCAGGAAAGCATTAACCCTAGAGGGTTAAAAGCAAATGAGATCTGGCAAACAGACATCACACACATCCCCGAATTTGGCACATTAAAATATGTACATGTAACAGTAGATACACATTTGCAGTATATAACAGCCACAGCACACACAGGGGAAAAGGTCAAGGATGTGATAAGACACTGGCTCAGTTGTTTTGCCACCCTTGGTACCCCAAAACAAATAAAGACTGATAATGGACCAGCATACATCTCAGAGAAGGTAAGAGATTTTCTGTCAGACTGGGGAATTTCACATGTCACAGGCATCCCACACTCACCAACCGGTCAGGCAATTGTGGAAAGGGCACACCGCACACTGAAAGAAATGTTAGCTAAACAGAAAAAAGGGGGGAATCTGGATAGCCCACAAGAACAGCTGTGGAAAGCAATGTATGTTATCAATTTTTTAAATTGTGACAGCGCTGAAAAGAGTAAGTATGAAAAGCAACACAGGCCTCAGGAACCCGCCTCTCCCAAGCCACCGGTCATGGTAAGGGACCTGATTTCTGGACAGTGGACGGGACCACTAGATCTCGTGACATGGGGGAGAGGCTATGCCTGTGTTGCTGCAGGAAAAGAGTTAAAATGGATTCCTTCCAGATGTGTCAGGCCCTACCTAGGTACACATTCACATCAGCAAGAACCAGAGTAACGCAGAAGTTATAAAGGAGTTATGTTTACGTTTCAGGTTTACACTTAGGAATGACCAGCGTGGCAAAAAGCAGTCAATAAAAAATCCATGAGTGTGTGTATATGAATGAATGACGGCCGTCAAGTGAATGTGAGAGTGAATGCATATGTGTTGTATGGCTGGACAAATATTAAAACACAAACACCTCACAAATAACACTACCTCCGCCACAGGGTCACTTTAGGAAAATTTAGTTTTGCTAAGCTTAGCCCGTTTCTTAATAAAGTTGAACTCCCCAGTTATTTAAAACCCTCAACTTAATAAAGGTTATAAGTTTGCACGGTTAGGCCAAGGTCTTTAAGTTAATAAAGTTATTTCTCCAAGTTGCACTACCCCTTAGGAATATAAGAGAGTTTTAAAAGGTTTACATTAGAGGTATAAGAGGCCAAAGCAAGCAGTGTGCTGGGTCATTGCAAGCTTTGGTAGTTTACAAGTACTGTTCTGTTTGTTTGCACTGTTGTTTTGCACTGTTTTTGTGATCCTCTTAGATAATAAAAAGGGGGGTGATGTAGGGGCGTGTCTGAGGTACCAGGGGATGTACCAGGGCAGAGACTCCCAGAGAGCATGCGCCGAGGTTTACAACCCCATTGGACAAGGAGATCACATGGTTCAGGGATATAAAAGGGAGCGGGAGATTCAAATAAAGGCTTTCCGATTCCACCAGCTTTGGAGAGTGTGCAGTATTTCTTTATCATATAAAGGCAGCGGTCACGTGCTGCTACAGCTCCTCTCTCTCTCTCTGCTGCATGCTGCATTTTAGGACTTCCATCAAGTAGGAGTCCACCGCCTCCTCCTAGGAGGGCTCTCAGAGGGGTTTTGGGGACTTTGATTCAGTTCTTACCCCCAAAACTGTCTCTGGAGAGCTTAGTTCTCTCTCTCTCTCTCTCTCCATTAGACATCTCCGTGTCTTCCTGCTTGGCTGCAGGCCATCTTTGCTGCTTCTTATCTCTTGGCTTTCAGCCATAGCCTCTGCTCAGTGCTGTCTCTGCTGCTGCCTTTCCGTCTTCTGCTGCCCATTCCCAGTGGAGAAAAACTCCCAGCTTTTTCAGTCCCAGACCTCGGTCCAGTTGAACACTGTTTCCGAGTTTCTAGGACCCCAGCCGGGGGGCTGAGGGGGCGTGGTCCCCAGCGGGGTTCCTGCCCCTTCTCCCCTCGTGCTCTCAGAACATGGCCACTTCTTCTCCAACTACCTCATCCCCCTTCTTTTCCGCTCTGGTGTGATAGGTTTGAATTTTGCAGGGGCACTGATTGGGTCAACATCAGGAGAGACACCACCCCCTCGGGGGTTACCATTTTTTGAACTCCAGGGGGAAAAAACACCTTTTTTCCCCACCATACCCCCAGAAACCAAAGAACCAAGCCCCCACCATGGGACAGTTCAACCCCATCTGTGTGCCAAAGGCTCCTTTGGGATGTCACAGCCTATCCTCTCCAGTCCGGAATAGCCCCTGGTGACCAAAGAACCAACACCTCACACCCCACACCCCACAGTGCAGACCAACCCGTGTTCCATGGGCGCCTTTGTGATGTCACGGCCTATCCTCTCCATTCCGGAATAGCCCCTGGCAACCAAATAGCCAACGCCTCACCACCCTGAAATGCAGCCCCACCCATGCGTCATGGACCCCTTTGTGATGTCACAGCCTATCCTCTCCAGTCCGTAATAGCCCCTGGTGACCAAAGAACCAACACCTCACACCAGCCCAGTGCAGACCAACCCATGTGCTTTGGACCAGTTTGTGATGTCACGGAGTATCCTCTCCACTCCAGAATGGCCCCTTGTGTTAGTTTCACCTTGGTTGAACGCCAGGTGTCCATCTAGACTACGTTAACCAACACCACCCTGGAGGGAAAGGGAAGAGAGAAGAAAAAAAAATATAAAAAAACAGGTTTACTAAGGAAAGGCAGTTTACAGATACACTGAGAAGGAAAATAAGACTAAAAGCACTACACACACACAGGGAAAAAGAAACTAACAGTAAAATTCCCCACGAGAAGCGAGCAGAAGCAGTTGTCTACAGTGCAGCTATCCTGGAAGAGAGAGAGCAAGCTGCTTCCTCCTCGCTCTCTTATATCTGAGCTGATGTAACAGGGTATGGAATATCTGTTTGGTCAAAATAAATCAGTTGACTTACCCTAGGTTCTCTCCCAGGAAAAGGAAATGTTATTTAGGTAAACAAACCCACTCCAATCTCCACCCCTTTTTCCATACCATTTTACGTCACACCCATATCCCATATTCGCCTATATCCTGCGCTTATACAGGTCTTGTCTTCTAAGGCTATCTTATTGCTGAACACCAGCATCAGCTTAGTTTGGGTCTTCCTCATCTGGTGACTTATTTCCTGTAACATACAACTCAGAATACAAATTAATTTTCCCCCAAAGTTAAATCTCCTTGACGCACACACCGGGTCTCTCCATCTTCTCTCATTATCCACCAAGTATATCCTGGTCCCTGAGCAAAGACAATCCCACGAATGGGTTTGCCTTGGCTCGAGGCAAGGTTAATCCAAACTGCTTTACCTAACATACCTCTCAAGTGAATTACTGGGACTTTGTCTCCATCCACAATGTGAAGAAATTCTAATTGGGAAGGGTCGGTTTGATTGACAGAGCCTCTGGTGTTGACTAGCCATGTAGCCTTTGCTAGGTGCTGATCCCAATTCTTGAAAGTTACCCCACCCAATGCCTTCAGAGTGGTTTTCAGCAGTCCATTACATCGTTCAACCTTCCCAGCGGCTGGTGCATGGTATGGGATGTGATACACCCACTCAATGCCATGTTCCCTTGCCCAAGTAGTAACTAAACTGTTTTTGAAATTAGTCCCATTGTCCGACTCAATTCACTCTGGGGTGCCGTGTCGCCACAGGACTTGCTTTTCAAGAGCCAGAATGGTATTTCAGGCAGTTGCATGAGGCACCAGATAAGTCTCCAACCATCCAGTGGTTGCTTCCACCATGGTGAGCACATAGCATTTACCTTGGTGGGTTTGTGGCAATGTGATATAATCAACCTGCCAAGCCTCCCCATATCTATACTTATCCCAACAGCCACAGGGGCTTCACTCTTTTTGCTTGTTTAATGGCAGCGCATGTCTCACAATCATGGATAGCCTGGGAAATAGTGTCCATAGTTAGATCCACCCTTCAGTCTCGCGCCCATCTGTAGGTGGCATCTCTGCCCTGATGACCTGAAGCATCATGAGCCCATCGAGAAAGGAACAACTCCCCCTTATGCTGCCAGTCTAGATCTGTCTGTGACACCTTGACTTGTGCAGCTCGGTCTGCTTGTTTGTTGTTGCGATGTTCTTCATTAGCTCGATTTTTGGGTACATGGGCATCTACATGGCGGGCTCTCACAGTCAGCTTCGCAACCCGAGTGGCAATGTCTTGCCACAAATCAGCAGCCCAGATGGGTTTTCCTCCACACTTCCAATTAGTCTTCTTCCACCAGCCACCCCCACAGAGCATTGGCCACCATCCACGAGCCAGTGTAGAGGTAAATCCTTGGCCACTTCTCTCGTTCTGCGATGTCCAACGCCAACTGGACAGCTTTGAGTTCTGCGAATTGGCTCGATTCCCCTTCTCCTTCAGTAGCTTCTGCAGCTTGTCATGTGGGGCTCCATACAGCTGCTTTCCATTTACATTTCATCCCTACAATGCGACAGGAACTGTCAGTGAAAAGGGCATAGCGTGTTTCTTCTGGTGGTTGATTGTATGCTGGGGCTTCCTCAGCCTGTACCACCTGTTCTCCTTCTTCTTCATCTGCTAGACCAAAATTCTCACCTTCTGGCCAGTTCGTGATGATTTCTAGGATCCCAGGGCAATTCGGATTTCCAATACAGGTGCACTGCATGATCAGAGTGATCCACTTGCTCCACGTAGCATCAGTGACATGATGCGTAGAGGGCGCCTTTCCCTTGAACATCCAACTCAGCACCAGTAGTCAAGGTGCCAGGAGGAGCTGTTCTTCTGTGCCAATCACCTCTGAGGCAGCTTGTACTCCTTCATAAGCTGCTTGGATCTCCTTCTCTGTTGGGGTGTAGTTGGCTTCAGATCCTCTGTAGCTTCGGCTCCATAATCCAAGTGGGTGGCCTCGGGTCTCACCAGGCACCTTTTGCCAGAGGCTCCAGGAGAGACCTTTATTCCCAGCTGCAGAATAGAGTACATTCTTCACATCTGGTCCTGTCCTGACGGGCCCAAGGGCTACAGCATGGGCAATCTCCTGCTTGATCTGTTCAAATGCTTGCTGCTGTTCGGGGCCCCACTGGAAATCATTTTTCTTGCGGGTTACCAGATAGAGAGGGCTTATGATTTGGCTGTACTCGGTGATGTGCATCCTCCAGAAACCTATGGCACCCAGAAAAGCTTGCGTTTCCTTCCTGCTGGTCGGTGGGGCCATTGCTGTGATCTTATCGATGACTTCTGTCGGGATCTGACGACATCCATCTTGCCATTCCACCCCCAGGAACTGGATCTCTCGGACAAGTCCCTTGACCTTACTCTTTTTGATGGTAAACCCAGTTCCCAGGAGAATCTGGATGATTTTCTTTCCTTTCTCAGAAACCTCCTCTGCTGTGTCCCCCCATATGATGATGTCATCAATGTACTGCAGGTGTTCTGGAGCCTCACCCTTCTCTAGTGTGGCCTGGATCAGCCCATGGCAGATGGTGGGACTGTGTTTCCACCCCTGGGGCAGTCGGTTCCAGGTGTACTGCACACCTCTCCACGTGAAAGCAAACTGTGACCTACACTCTGCTGCTCAGGGGATGGAGAAGAATGCATTTACAATGTCAATAGTGGCATACCACCTCGCTGTCTTGGACTCCAGCTCGTACTGGAGCTCCAACATGTCTGTAATGGCAGCACTCAGCAGCGAGGTGGCTTCATTCAGGCCACAATAGTCCACAGTCAATCTCCATCCTCCATTAGACTGACAACCAGGCCAGATGGGGCTGTTGAAGGGTGAGTGGGTCTCGTTGATCACCCCTGGGCTCTCCAGCTCACGGATCATCTTATGGATGGGGATCACAGAGTCTCGGTTTGTCTGGTACTGCCAGTGACGCACTATTGTGGTGGCAATTGGCACTCGCTGTTCCTCAACCTTCAACAGTCCCACGGCAGAAGGGTTCTCCGAGAGACCAGGTAATGAATTCAACTGCTTAGCTGCCTCTATCTCCACAGCAGCTATTCCAAAAACCCATCTATGTCCCTTGGGGTCTTTGAAATTCCCGTTCCTGAGATAGTCAATGCCCAGGATACATGGGGCATCTGGACCAGTCACAATGGGGTGTTTCTGCCAGTCCTTCCCGGTCAAGCTCATCTCAGCTTCCAACACGGTCAACTCTTGAGACCCTCCAGTCACCCCAGAAATGGAAATAGTCTCTGGTCCCACATGTCCTGAGGGCATTAACGTACACTGAACACCAGTATCAACCAAAGCCTGATATTCTTGTGGGTCTGACATGCCAGGCCATCGGATCCACGCAGTCCAATAGACACGGTTGTCCCATGCCACTACCTGGCTAGAGGCAGGGCCCCTCTAACACTGGTCTTCGTCCTGCCAATCAGCACTTTTCTCTTGTGAATACCGACGGGAGGTGCCTTCTAGTGGGTCAGATGCCTGCCCACAGGGTACCAGTACTGCACTCACTTTCATGGACTTCCCTTTTCCTCTCTCTTTCAAATCTTGTACTCGGGCTGTTGGGGCATGGGTAGGTTTCCTGTCCCACCATCTCATGTCTTCTCCATGGTCAGCTAGGAAATACCACAACTCAGTTTGTGAGGTCTGTCCGCTCTCTCTAGCTGGGAGGCGTCTGGTTCTCACTGGGGCCATATGGAAACTCCCTCAATCCTCTCTTTCAGTCTCTCCTGTTTATCTTTCACCTCTGTATTTAGTGCCTTGAGGTCCTTACTCAATGTCTCTCCAGTAGGGATGCAGTCCTGTAGTGGTCCTTCGATCATACTGTCATACAACCGAAGTTTATTTATTATAGACATCACTGGCTCTCGCTTCTCCCCAGTCTGCAATGATGTCAGGTAACCTTTATGTGTGGGTGGCCCCATACGTGTGAAGCTCCACCACATCTGTGGTGTACACTTAACCCTGTCAGGATCGTAGGTGGGTTGCCCATCCCTTCCAAACAGTACCTCCAACAGTGCCATTTTCCTCAGGTGAAGGATCCCCTCCTCTATGGTCTTCCAGCCCTTTGTATAATGATCTGCCTGCAAGTGATCTCTGTAAATGAACCTCTCCCTCACACCATCTAGAAGCCGTGCCCAGAGAGACAGGGGTTTGATTCTCTCACAAACGCCTCCCCAATACCCACATCCTGGGCAATAGACCTCAAGAACCTCGCTTCAATGCCATCAAGGTTTATGGCATCACCCGTAGAGTCCCAAACTCGGATCATCCAGACCAGAATGGGCTCATCTGGGCAACAAATAACGTCTGTCCGTAAGGTCCGCAGGTTGTTGTACGATAAGGACTCAGTGATGATTTCTGGCTCTGGACTAGCCACCTGTGAGGGTCCTGCCTCCCCATCATTGTCAACTGGGTGAACCAATTTGGTCTTATATTTGAAACAGGAGGTCAGGCCCAAAAGAGTTAACTAAGAAATTTGGGCCTGCTAACAAGTTACTAACATCCAAAACGATCTGTGCTTGTTCTGTTCTACTTACTGGACCAAAACTTAAGAGAACGGTAAAAGAACATGTAATAGGCCTAGAGGTAATAAATTAAGATGCAGTAGGATAAGGTAGACCTTTGAATAGAAGAAACAGGCCAGGAGCCGAGGTTTTTTCCAAGCTTCAGTGAGCAGGTCGAGAACAATGGAAAAGAAAAGAGGTCAAGCTGAGGAAGATGAGATTAAGCCCCCAGACCCATGGGAGGAAGGATGGAACTACCCCCAAGATTGAGGGCCAAGAGAAGCACCGCCCCAAGCCCTGCCTGAGCTCCACCTATACTCTGCCTGTTATCAATATGTATAGATAGATGATGTAATCACTTGAATATGCATTTAATCACATATGAAAAATTGTATAAAAACTGCTGATTTTGTGTGGAGCCTTCGAGCAAGTTTTTCCAGCAATAGCTGGCTTGCTCCCGGCGCTGCTAATAAATACCTTTGCTGCTCAAAGATCAAAGCCTCTGGGCAGTTCATTATACCCGATTTTTTGGATTCACAGGGACCACAGTTCCTAACAGTCACCCTTGAACAAAAAGGTAAAAGGATTTACCTTTAATATAAATCTGTTATTTTATTAAACACGATTAACAATCAACTGTGCAGAATTCAAACAAGAAACTCTTCTTCAGAAAGAATTTTTGGAGAGAAACTACCCAAAAAAGGCCTGTTTCTTACCGCAATCATGTTCCTAAAAGGGATGCTTTATTTTTTGCTTTATAAAAATAAGAAAATCACTCTCTCTTATTCATCTATCTATGTGTATATATGCACCACATACTTCAGAGATGAGTATTTTACTCAGAAGATCAATATGGAAGCCCAAAAAGAATGGAAATACTCCCAGCACACTGTTCCTGCTGGATGAGGTTGGACCGGTCCGTGGTCTGTCCGTGGTAATGGTGACCACGGCCCCTTGTCAAAGGCAACTTTTTGGTACAGTATCTTTGGAGTAAGCATCTTGGCAGACACCTGGGATGCTAAAGCACACCACACACATCAGAAAATGATGGTCTCTTCTCTGGATGCACAGCTGTATTGCTTATGGAGTAAAAA
>NW_020920788.1:0-675 GCF_003984885.1 Neopelma chrysocephalum
TGGGACACCCAGAACCCCAACACTGGGACACCAGCACCCCAACACTGGGACACCCAGCACATCAGCACCAGCACCCCAACACTGGGACACCCAGTACTGGGACACCAGCACCCCAACGCTGGGACACCCAGAACCCCAACACTGGGACACCCAGCACCCAGTACTGGGACAGCAGCACCCCAGCACCCCAATAGTGGGACACCCAGCACCCCAATACTGGGACACCCAGAACCCCAACACTGGGACACCAGCACCCCAATACTGGGACACCAGTAGCCCAGCACGAGGACACCCAGCACCCCAACACTGGGACACCCAGAACCCCAACACTGGGACACCAGTACCCCAACACTGGGACACCCAGAACCCCAATACTGGGACACCAGCACCCAGTACTGGGACACCAGCACCCCAGCACCCCGACACTGGGACACCCAGAACCCCAACACTGGGACACCAGCACCCCAACACTGGGACACCCAGCACATCAGCACCAGCACCCCAACACTGGGACACCCAGTACTGGGACACCAGCACCCCAACGCTGGGACACCCAGAACCCCAACACTGGGACACCCAGCACCCAGTACTGGGACAGCAGCACCCCAGCACCCCAATAGTGGGACACCCAGCACCCCAATACTGGGACACCCAGAACCCCAACACTGGGACACC
>NW_020920789.1:0-994 GCF_003984885.1 Neopelma chrysocephalum
GGGGGGCAAATGTCCACGCCGGGAATGCCAGGGTGAGACTGGGCACCCCAGGAGACAGGGAGGGGACAGGGATGGGGACAGGGGGCTTCACCTCCCACCCAGGGACCCCGAAACCCCACTGGGGACCCCCCAAATCCCCCTGATGGCCCCACAGTGGGTGGCAGAGCTGCTGCTGCAAAGGGGGGCAAATGTCCACGCCAGGAATGCCAGGGTGAGACACGGGGGGCTTCATCCCACACCCAGGGACCCCTAAACCCCTCCGTGGGACCCCCCAAATCCCCCTGATGGCCCCACACCAGGGTTTGCCTTGGCTTTGGGACCCCCAGAATGGGTTCTGAGAGAACAGATGGGATAAGGAGGTGACAGGGATGTGCCCAAGGGGACAGGGAGGGGACAGGGAGGGGTCCAGGGGTCCTCATCCCACACCCAGGGACCCCTAAACCCCCCCGGGGACCCCCCAAATCCCCCTGATGGCCCCACAGTGGGTGGCAGAGCTGCTGCTGACACGGGGGGCAAACGTCCACGCCAGGAATGCCAGGGTGAGACACGGGGGGCTTCACCCCACACCCAGGGACCCCTGAGACCCCCTGGAGACCCCCCAAATCCCCCTGATGGCCCCACAGCGGGTGGCAGAGCTGCTGCTGCAAAGGGGGGCAAACGTCCACGCCAGGAATGCCAGGGTGAGACACGGGGGGCTTCACCCCACACCCAGGGACCCCTAAACCCTCCCTGGGGACCCCCCAAATCCCCCTGATGGCCCCAGAGCTGCTGCTGCAACGGGGGGCAAATGTCCACGCCGGGAATGCCAGGGTGAGACTGGGCACCCCAGGAGACAGGGAGGGGACAGGGATGGGGACAGGGGGCTTCACCTCCCACCCAGGGACCCCGAAACCCCACTGGGGACCCCCCAAATCCCCCTGATGGCCCCACAGTGGGTGGCAGAGCTGCTGCTGCAAAGGGGGGCAAATGTCCACGCCAGGAATGCCAGGGTGAG
>NW_020920790.1:0-3802 GCF_003984885.1 Neopelma chrysocephalum
ACTTGGGATTAACCTGTCACTGGAATGGATTTAAATGCCAGGGAGTGGGGGGAGATGGGATTTTGGGAAGGGATTCTTCCCTATGAGGGCAGTGAGGGGCTGGGATGGAATTCCCAGAGAAGCTGTGGCTGCCCCATCCCTGGAAGTGTCCAAGGGCAGGTTGGAGCAACCTGGGCTAGTGGAAGGTGTCCCTGCCCATGGCAGGGGGTGACACTGGATGGGCTTTAAATTCCCTTTCAACCCAACCCATTCCATGATTTTACAATTCTGTCCATGATATTGGACCAAGTGGGATCATTTTCTTCCTGCAAAACCTGTTGATGAGGCAGGAGAACGAGTCTCTATCCAGTAACAACCAACCTGCAGGAAAGGGGTTTGGAAAAGTCACTTAGTTAATGTTTTCCTCGAATTTTACTGCCTTGAATTCTTTACTACTGAAGAATTTCAGTTTTAAAAAAACAAAACCATATAAAATGGACTAAAATATATTGAAAGAATCAGAATGAAAAAAAATAATGATCCAAGTGGTGTGTAATAAATAACTGCTGCTCATTTACCACAGGATTGTTCACCTGGCAGGATGTTTTGTGCAGGGGTTGTAAGTGGAACACTTGTAACACGTTGCCAAACACAAACACCCCTTGGGACCCCCTGATTTTCACATCAGGACTGGCTGGAGGTTCCAAAGGACCATCCCAGACACACAGATGGAAACACACACAAATGCTCCTCCTGGGGGCAACACTTATTGCCAAAAAGGATAATCTAGAAGCAGAAATTCTGCCTCTCTGAGTGTTATAAACAGAATAAAAGAGGCAGCATGGTGCCTTAAAGACATTGTGGAAGTAAGAATTCATGGAATGTGATTCTTCACACTACAAGAAAACTGCAAATTAATGTTAACACTCAATACATGTAAATAAAGCAGAAAAAAATATTTTACTGTCTGCATTTATCATTTTCTAGAGCTAATCTGCAACTAATCCTTCTCTGATTCATCCCCTGATCGTGTCCTTGGTGAAGTCTCTCCTCTTGTGCCCACCTGTCCTTCCAGCAACAGCCAAAATGTTGAGACCTTCCAGATTCCTCCCCCCACGGGGGAAAGTTAAAACTAAAGTTGTCTTTGACTGCAAGTCATGAACCCTGACCAAGAAAATCTGAGCCCAAGCCCCTGGGTGGGGAAGGAAGGGCACAAACTGCTCTGCCCCTGCTTCTCACAAGCTTCTTCCCCCTCCCCAAAGCTGCAAAAGCTGCTTTATTGCTGGACTTATCCTGGCAATATTATAATAAACATGGAAAGCAATATCTGACTCAGCAATCTGAATCCATTCTATTCAGTTAATCTGAATAAAATATTGCAGGTTCAGGCACAGAAAGGTAATAATTCACAAAGGTTTAATGCATTCCTTACCAAGCCATAAAGATGCTTTTTTATTTTTTTTTTTAAATAAATAACAGTTCCCAAGGACTGACCTCTCAGTCATTTTTTGCCCAGCTAACTCTGAAGTAACTCTTTGATAGCTACTGAAAATGAGAGTTATTAAACCTGGTAAGAGAGGAGCTCATTCCAGCTCTGGCTCCAACAGCTTTCCCCAGCCTGGCTGTAGCAGCAAGTAAAAAGCCAAGTAATTAGGAGAATATGAGAATAAGGCACAAAGAAATGTACTTTTTCTGCTACAGATTTGGGATTTCAGCTAATTACTGTTCCTGGGGGTGGTTTTGAAGGGTCTGGTGCTGCTGGAGCAGCTCCCCCTGAGCTCTGAGCCTGGACAGCCCCAAGGTTTGAGGCATCTCAGAGCCCCAGGAATGGAAACCCCCCAAACTCCAGAGTTCCTGTGATCTCACTTCAGAGCCTTTGGCTGTTATTTTTCCATCAGATCCATCACTTTTGCCCCTCTCCTTCATTTGCCACTGGCATTCAAGGTCTCTTTACTATTAATGCCACATATTCTTTACCATCACACAAGGCAAGTGATCCTTCCATTTTAACACTATAAACACTTCTCATCTTTGTTTTTTTTATGATTTTCCCCCCTTCTAGATATTTCCTGTCCTGATTCCTCCCATCCTGCCATACAGAAGTTAATCTACCTTAAACTGCACAGCATTGTCAAAAAAGAGAAATCCTGCCTCTCACTGTCACATTAAAGAGCTCCTTGTTTCTCAGATTTATCTGTGGTATTATAACCCTCTTTGTTTTAATTAGCACTAATTAAATAATTTATGCAATTTCATGACAACAATAGCTCTTCTGGATTTTTTTTTTCCAGTTTAAGAGTTCTTCAGATAACTCATGTCAGCTGTGCACTGCTTTTAAAGACCTGCATCAATGGAAAGCATCAATCCCCAAGGAAAATTCCCTTCCAGAGTGTTTGCCACCAGGGATTGAGTCAAATTGTCCATTCATCACAGCTATTAATCTGAGGCTCAGCTCCTACCTCTCAAACCCCTGCCTGGAGAGATTTTTTTGCATGGGTGTCATTCAGATAATCCCACAGCTGATTCATTCCTGGATTCTAAAGCAAAGGATCAAAACGATCCCTTCTGATTTTGTGAGATATGAACACACAGAACAAAGAGATCCTTAAAATTCAACGACGTGCATAGGACAGACTCAGGGGCAGAGCCACAAATACCATTCCATGGAACAAATATTAGTTTGTATTTCAGTTTGGGGGGTCAGGAGTCCTCAGGGCAGCTCCTCAGGGTGCCACAGCATGGAATAAACTGCATGATCCTTCTTTTGCCTAAATTTACCTTGATGGGGAGAAGCTTTTCCAGGCACAAGACACGTGTGGCCTTGGAACATCTCCCAGACACCACAGGCAGGGTGAGACCCAGGCTCCTCTCACCTGAAGCTTAGATTTGATCAATATTTGAGTGCTCAGCAATAATTCCACATCAAACATTCCCACAGAGGTTTAGCTCGTGTTTTCTGCAGGGCTTGAGCACAGACAGGGTTTGTGTCCCTCATCCCACTGATGTACAGCCTGGGAGATCTGCCTGAGGGTTCACAGCACTGCAGCTAATTCCTGCCAGCCCCTTCCCCCTTGGAGAAGGTTTTTTATCCCCAACAGGTGACCACTGATGGCTGGTGGGGAAGAAAAAGAGGCAGCAGTTCTGGAAGTGCCAGGGAATTGTTCTGGAAGTGCCAGAGAATTGCCAGCCTGCCTTTGCCATGGATGATCCTGAGGAAGCTTTGTCTTCTCCAGTGACTCTGCCACAGGTGAGGTCTCACCTTCTGAAACTCATGTGAGTCCATATGGAAAAAGAGGGCACAGCAAACTTGGATTGTTGCTTATGGACTGAAAATCCATGCAGGGAATGGCACAGGACACACCTGTGGGGACAGGGAGAAGGTCCATTGCTGACTGGGAGAGTAAATTCCCAGCTGAGTTCTGTTCCCAAGTGTGCTGGTTTAAAGGTAAACCAGCAGGGGAAATGAACCCAACTCAAAGAAGAGAGTATAAGTCAGAATAATAATTTAATAAAATAATACAATAAATGTGATTACACAGACAAACAGTTGGTTTTAACCCACAAAACCCAAATGTATAACCCAACACCCTGGGGCAGGAACAGAGTGGGGTTCATTGGGCCCCTGAGTCCAAAGGAAAAGGAGAGGAAAAAACCTGTTGGTGAGAGGCTGGTGCAGTCTGGGCAAGAGTGGTGGGCTCAGTCTGGTTGAGAGTGGTGGTCTCAGTCCTTCTCTGGATCCCACGAGTGGTTCAAAAAGTCCCAAGCCCCCAAGATTCTCTCTCCTCCAGTTGAGGCAGGAATGCCCAGTCCCTCCCTCAGGGCG
>NW_020920791.1:0-1854 GCF_003984885.1 Neopelma chrysocephalum
GTCATCAGCTTCTCTGAATTTTAAGTCCTAACTTGCTTGATCTTCCCAAACAACGCATCGTTTTTGCCCTTCAGAATAGTTTTAAAGCCTTCAGCTTCTTTAACCTTTAATCTGACACCAAACCATGGTCTTTAACACAAGGAACACTATATTTGCACTACCTCTAGACAACTTTTCTCGCCTTTTGTGAAGGCAAAAATGGTATTTTATTTATATTTATCATCACCACTACTCCATACTTAAGAAGAAGTCTGGAATCATTCGGTAAAGACACAATTTTAAAAAACATTCATTGCCAAATTAAAAGGTATCCAAATATAAATTCCAATTCCTACACCTTAACTATAAAACAGCAGAGCTGGTCCCGCCGCTCCCCCTCACCCCGCGCGGGCAGGACACGGGCGGGGGGTCCCCGAGAGCCCCCGCGGGTCCCCTCAGCGAGCGGGGGGGGTGGGAGGGGGGGCAGGGAGAGGCAGCGCCCCCTCCCCCTCCCGGCTCCCAGGACATTTTGTTTTTCCTCCCAAGGACAAAGGACAATGAGGAGCGCGGAGACTCCGGCACTCACCCGGCGAAGATCAGCCCGCTGGCCGGCACCGGGGGCCCCGAGGACGGGGCGCTGCTCCCCCGCTCGCCATTGCTGCCCGCCCGTCCCAGCCCCTCTCGGCAGCCCCGCTCGCCGCCCTCCGCAGCCACGGAGCCCCCAGAGTGCCGGGCCCGACTCGGCCTTCGAGCGCGGCACCCGGGGCGCCGGCCGGGTGTCCCCAAAGCGAGCGGCCGCTGCTCCCCGGCCATCCTGTGCCGTGTGTGTGAGGGAACCACCGCCATCTCCTCTCAACTCCTTCCTCCCCGCCCCCCGCACAACATGGCCGCCCGCTCGCTCCTCAGGGAGAGGCGGGAGCGGGAGCGGCCACCGCCCCCTTCCACTCCCACCAGGCCGGGCCGAGCCCACCTCCACCCGCCCCAGCCCAGCCCCGGCCCCGCTCGGTCCGAGCGCCGCCTTCTCTGCCGGACCCTTCTCCAGACATCTCTTCGTACCCTCGCCTGCCTGCACTGATACACAGCGGGGTTCAGCCCCCCCTGAGGTGGCTGCTGGCGCCCCGCATCTCGCGGCCCCGCTTGCTGCCATTCCACAAACAACACCTCTGTTCCCATCAGCCTGGCCCAGGGGGAGCTCACCCCCCAGGCTCACCATAGAGAGCGGGGCCACAAACCCCTCTGCTCTGATCCGAGTACACACCCTGTGTTGGGCACCCTCGGCTCCTGAGGGACGGAGCCACAACAACCCCATCACCCGCCCCTCTGCCACATCAGTCCCAGCCCTCGTTTACTGCTGCTCAGAAACTGCATAGACACCTAAAGAAAACTAGGTGTCCTGCTTTCTTTAGCCAACACCATAGAAACTGTCTGGCGTGCCAACCTCACCAGGACGCTGTCTCCTATTTTGACTACAGCCGTGGAAACCACTTCAGCTATCAGCAGGATGGAAGGGCATCCCCCCCATTCCTGGTCGCTGCCCTCAGTGCTGTCCCCAGCCCCAGCTATGGTGTTCCTGTGCAAGAAGCACACCCAGCAAACATGACTAGAATCAATATTTCCATACTTCAGCAGTCACTTTAAATTATATACATGCTTTTGCCTTCTTTCATTTGCCCAGCTTACTCCATTAAAACCAAAAATTTTCCCATTCTTCCTTTTTCATACTAACAATGTGAGTAGTTGTGGCAGAATTTAACCAACAATGCCTCAAGTGATTATGGAAGGTCTCAGGAACCAATCTGGCTCTTGAAATCACACAGTTGGACTTCTAGCAGCTCTCTCCTGAGCTGGGTCCTGGAAAAGCCTCAAGGAGGTGGT
>NW_020920792.1:0-1943 GCF_003984885.1 Neopelma chrysocephalum
TCCAGCAGCCCCCCCAGGGTGGGTTGGTGAGAGTGGAATTCGTCACTGGTGGGTGTCACCCAGTGGGGTCCATCCCTGGTGGGCATCACCCGCCTCTACCCCATCCCATGGCAGCCTGGCCCCGCCGCTGAAAAGGCCTTTATTTCCCCAAAATGAGTCCTGCAAATGCCATGGGGGGTGGAGGGGGGAGAAGGAGCGTCCCATGGCCAAGGGGTGCCTCAGCCATCGCTGTTGGGGGGATTCCTGCCCTCTCCGGGGAGGTTGAGGAGGCACAGCCAGAGCAGGGCGAGGAGCTGCCGGGACCCCCGGGCAGCTCCATGTGCGGCTGGAGGCTGGATTTCCACCCTGGAAAAACGTGGTGGGCACCCACCGAGCCCCCGTGCCAGCCTGCCACCACTGGGGATCTGCCCTGGCCGTCCATCCCCTCCTGAGGGGGGTGAAATCTGCCCCTCCCAAAGTCTGGAGTGCTCCAAATCTTTACTGCTGAGAGTCCACCAACACCGTGATGCTCATGGAGTCTGAGGGGGTTTGACGCAGGGGAGCACCCCCAGCACCCCAACACGGGACGGGGGGGGGTCCTGTGGCCCTTCAGGGCTCCTGCTGGTACTGGCCCTCGGTGGCGGTGAAGAAATCCTCGAGCACACTCTTCATGTACTCGAAGGTGGGGCGCTCCTCGGGGTTCTCCTTCCAGCACTGCCTCATCAGCTCGTACAGCTCCGCGGGGCAGTTGTCCGGCTGCGGCATCCGGTACCCCCGCTCCAGGTTCTGGATCACCTCGGGGTTGGTCATCCCTGCCAGGGCAACACGTGGGACTCGGTTTGGGTCACCCCCCACGTCACCAGGTACCGCCCTGGGGCTGCTCATCCCTGCCTGGATGTCGCACGTGGGTCTCAATTTGGGGTCCCCCCCCACATCGTAGGGAGCACCCCAGGGCTGGGGGTGCCAGGACAATGCACAGGACTCAGTTTGGGTCACCCCCATGTCACAGGTACCACTCTGGGGTTGATCATCCCCTCCAGGACACATAGAGGGCACAATTGGGGTCACCCCCATGTCACAGGTACCACTCTGGGGATGGTCATCCCTGCCAGGACACGCACAGGACACAATTGGGGTCACCCCCCATGTCACCACGTACTGCCCTGGGGCTGCTCATCCCTGCCTGGACATCACACGTGGGTCTCAATTTGGGGTCCCCCCCTACATTGTAGGGACCACCCCAGGGCTGGGGGTGCCAGGACAATGCACAGGACTCAGTTTGGGTCACCCCCATGTCACAGGTACCACTCTGGGGTTGGTCATCCCCTCCTGGACACACACAGGACACAATTGGGGTCACCCCCATGTCACAGGTGCCACCCCAACCCCCCCCCGGGGAAGCTTCCACCCCCTTCCACCGCCTCCAAACGCCCCTCCAGGTGTCTTTCGGGAATGTGCCTCGGGAAGGGGTTGGATCCCTGGCTGCGGAGGGCAGGGAGCCAGGCTGGAGGAGCCGTGTGTGCGTGCGGGAGTGCATGTCCACACTCGTGGGCGTGCGCTCGCGTGTGCCAGCCCCGCTGCCACGGGAGATCCTTCCAGCTGCCGGGAAATCCTGACCTGGATACGGGATCCGGCCGTAGGTGACGATCTCGGTGAGCAGGATGCCGAAGGACCACACGTCCGACTTGATGGTGAACGTCCCGTAATTAATGGCCTCCGGCGCCGTCCACTTGATGGGGAATTTAGCCCCTGGAAAAAACAGCGGGAGGGGAGGGAATGAAGCGTCCTGGAAGAGCTGGGATCACGCCTCTTTGTTTAATCTGCTGTGAAACCCCGGGTCAGGCTCGGTCCCTGCCGATGACCTGGGTTTGGTGGCATCCAGCCCCTCCTGTCCCCCGCTGCCCGGCGGTGGGCTGGCACCCCTGTCCCTGCAGTAGCCACCAAGAGCAGGGTCGGGTGGGCAA
>NW_020920793.1:0-12214 GCF_003984885.1 Neopelma chrysocephalum
CCTGCCCTCAGTGGGGCCCAGCAATGCTTCAAGGGACTTGGAGTTTGCCTTCTGACTTCTTGAGCAGCTGCTTCAATCTTCTCTCAGTACCTCAGCATCATGGGCTGGGCTGCAAACACACCGTGGGGCTCATTAAAATGCAGAAATCCCTCAGGATCTCTTTGTCTTCCTTTAATTGTCTTCAAGGCAATTTCAAAACAAGTCTTCAAAGTTTGTACTTTTTTTGTTTTAATTCAAGGATGGATATTTTTTAGTTCAGAGAAGAGGTGACAGAGGTGTTCTCCAAGTGATCTTGATGCTGAGTGTCTCCTCAGGAGATCCACACTGACCCTGGATGATCAACCTCGCTCCTCACCCCCCAGCCTCACCAATTCTGACATGGCCAATCTTGGATTGACAGCTGATGCAACTCCAAACACACTGTGAGACGCATTAAAACACTGAAAAACAAATTATTTGCCTTCCTTTAATTGTCTTCAAGTCTTCAAGACTTGAACAGCTAATTGGAGTTGTTTTGTAGTTTAGCTCGGGGACCCCTGGTGGCCTAGTGGTTAGCATGCAGGACTCTCACCTCTGCGACCCAGGTTTGAATCCAGCCAGTCCCCCAGGCAGATGGAGTCCGTTAGGCCTGTGAGGCCATCCATCTATGAGAAGGTCACTCTAAACAAACCTACGTCCTGAGGACCTCACTGCCATTGTCCAAGCTTGCTTGGCCCCGGCAGATGAACCTTAGGATTAAAGGGTGGGCTCAGTTCAGCACAGGCTGTGTCTCACCTAAAAAATCCATTGCGCAGGCTGGAAAGGTAAAAGACCTTTCCCCAAATCTTCGTTCGCGAAGACTGGCCATTATTATGTAGTTTAGCTAAGGAGGGAGATTTTAAAGTGGACATCACGAAAAATATATATTTTTTGATGAAAGAGAATGATTTACAAAGAACCTTGGGATACAAGAGGGTAAGGGCACAAAGGATTTGGATCCAAAGAAAAGGGGGCAAAAGAGATTAGTAGCGCTTTATCATTCACCAATTGAACAGTTATCAAGTGGTTCAATAGCATTTGCTACAATTTTAACAGTGACTGAATTGTAGATTCACAAGAACAACATTCCCACCACAGTCAATTCATACCCACACCCAGGCAGAGATGTGTGGACACATCAATAGCTGGGGGTGGAAAAGTCCCTCTCCAAAATTCTCCTTGTTGTCAGGCAAACACTCCCACAAATCCCTTTGTTCTTCCAACAGACAAGGGTCACAGTTAGAGGAGTGTTTGTTGAGGGGGATCAGAATTGTCCTGGGCATCAGCGCCGGTCTTTGGAGTGTTGCAAACTGGAGGGTTCCCGAGCTGGGAGAGGCTGCCAGAGGTGTCCCACTGAGAGGGAGGTGCTGGGGAGCTGCCAGGGCCTCCCTCAGCACTGCTGGTTGTGGGCTCCCAAGGTGACTAGCTTTAGTTATCTGCTGAATTTCCATCCTGGTGTCAGGAATGACTGGAGTTTCCAAACTATTTGGGAATTATATCCAAACTGTTCCATTTGGGTTATGATTCAGGTAGGGAATGTTCCAAGGTTTTCAAGGGATGACTCATTATCCTGTGTTCCCCAGCTCTCACACCCATCCCAGTCAGCTGGATGGTTTATTGACAATGTGTCCCGAGGGGCGGGACCTCCGATGCCATAGAAACCCCTCCCCCTGGATGAGGAAACATTTGGAATTCCTGAGGTGTTCCAGTGGAGCATGAAAATGAACAGCAACTTTACTAAAGCAAAGAAGCAAACAGAACTAAGCAAGGCCCCAGCAGCTGCAGAGCAAAGGTCCCCCCATCCCTCTGTGCCCTGTGGCCGCTGAGGCGGCAGCGCAGGCTCGAGGCGGTGCCGGGTCCCGGTGCAGCCGAGGCAGAGCGGCGGCTGCGCGAGCGGCAACCCCGGCGGTGAGTGCGGCAGCCCCGTGGCAGCGGCGGCTTCGGGCACAGACGCCGGCGGCAGCCGCTGTGGCGGCAGAGCAGCGACTCCGAGGCGCTGCAGGAGCGCTGGCTCCGCTTCCAGGCGCCGGCAGTGTTGGGAAGCCGGTGCCGGGCGGCTGCGGGGCAGCGCAGGCCAAAAGCGGCAGCGGCGGCAGCCTCGTGGCAGCGGCGGCTCCGGGCAGACACGGCCCCGCTCCAGCGCTGCCGCCTTAGCGGCGCTCAGGGGACAGCGCGGCGGCTCCGGGGGCAGCGACCAGGGACTCCCTCTTGGGGCAGCCCCGGGCACCAAAGAGGACCAGGGCCCGGCGTGTTCTCAGCTTGGTTCTCTCGAGTTCTCCCGGCATCTGAGCACAGGATGGGATGGGGAAATTGAGCTAAACCAGAACAGGACCTCCTGGAACCAAGTGGCCATTGGGACACTGCAGGGCCTCCTGGAATCCAGGGGCTGGTGGGACACTGGGGAGTCTCTTGGAACCAAGGGAACCCTGGGATGTTTTGGAATATCGTGGAATCAAGGGTCCATTGTGACACTGCGAGGCCTTGAGGAACCAAAGGATCCAAGAGACACTCTGGAACCTCATGGAATCCTTGTGCCATTGTGACACTGCAGGGCCCCATGGAACCAAAGGAACCCTGAGAGTTTTTGCAACCTCAAGGGGCCATTTGTGGCAGGATGCTCTGCTCTGATAATACCTAAACAATGGTCAGAGAATGCAAACAATGCAAGGTCTCTGTAGTGAGTTACTGCTGGTGTCAAAATGCTGTTTTTAATGTTGAATTACGCTAAACCCAAAATGCTTCATGAAACTTCAAACACACATCCTGCTTTTTGAAGCAGGATTTGACAGAGAAGCTGCTCCCTTGTCTGCAAATACGTCTGGCAGTCAAACCCTTGATAACTATAAAAGCCCCGTCCAACTGGAAGTTGGCAAATATCACCCCAATCCATAAAAAAGGCTGCAAGGCTGACCCGGGTAACTACAGGCCTGTCAGCCTGACCTCGGTGCCTGGCAGAGTTATGGAGCAGATTATCCTGTGTGAAATCACACGGCAGCTACAGGACGGACAAGGGATCAGAGCCAGCCAACATGGGTTTAGGAGGGGCAGATCCTGTTTGACCAACCTGATCTCCTTTTACGATCAGGTGACCCACCTGGTGGACGAGGGAAAGGCTGTGGATGTGGTCTATCTGGACTTCAGCAAAGCCTTTGACACTGTCTCCCATAGCATACTCCTGGAAAAGCTGGCAGCCCACGGCTTGGACAAGGGCACTCTCTGCTGGGTCAGGAACTGGCTCGAGGGCCGTGCCCAGAGAGTGCTGGTGAACGGAGCTGCATCCAGTTGGCAGCTGGTCACCAGTGGTGTCCCCCAGGGGTCAGTGCTGGGCCCAGTCCTTTTTAACATCTTTATCGATGATTTAGATGAGGGGATTGAGTCCATCATCAGCAAATTTGCAGATGACACCAAGTTGGGAGGGAGTGTCGACCTACCGGAAGGCAGGAGGGCTGTGCAGAGGGATCTGGATAGACTGGAGAGATGGGCAAACTCCAATGGAATGAAGTTCAACAAGGCCAAGTGCCGGGTCCTGCACTTTGGCCACAACAACCCCCTGCAGCGCTACAGGCTGGGGACAGAGTGGCTGGAGAGCAGCCAGGCAGAAAGGGACTTGGGGGTGCTGATCGACAGGAGGTTGAACATGAGCCAGCAGTGTGCTCAGGTAGCCAAGAAGGCCAATGGCATCCTGGCCTGCATCAGGAACAGTGTGGCCAGCAGGAGCAGGGAAGTGATCCTTCCCCTGTACTCTGCATTGGTGAGGCCACACCTTGAGTATTGTGTTCAGCTCTGGGCCCCTCAGTTCAGGAAGGACATTGAGGTGCTGGAGCGGGTCCAGAGAAGAGCAACGAGACTGGTGAAGGGACTTGAGCACAAGTCCTATGAGGAGAGGCTGAGGGAGCTGGGGTTGTTTAGTCTGGAGAAGAGAAGGCTTAGAGGCGACCTCATCACTCTCTTCAACTACCTGAAGGGAGGTTATAGCCAGGCGGGGGTTGGTCTCTTCTCCCGGGCAACCAACAATAGGACAAGGGGACATGGGCTCAAGCTCTGCCAGGGGAGGTTTAGGTTAGATGTTAGGAAGAAATTCTTTACAGAGAGGGTTATCAGGCATTGGAACAACCTACCCAGAGAGGTGGTGGATTCACCATCCCTGGAGGTTTTTAAAAAGAGATTGGACGTGGCCCTTAGTGCCATGATATAGTAATTGGAGTTGGATCAGGGGTTGGACTTGATGATCTTAGAGGTCTCTTCCAACCCTACCTATTCTATGATGAACTGTCAGGTGGCAGATTCTTCCACAGACTTCCTTGAAGTGTGTGGAGCTTCTGCCATGAAGCAGGGACATCTTTTCATGGTCACTGCCCAGGGGTTAAGTGAAAGAGAGAGAACTACCCCGTGTCATTGTGGGGTGAGTTACCTCAATCTCTGCTTCAGGATTGTTTCTTTTTGCTGGCTTTGATGCAATTGCTTTAATAGAATGACTTTGATAGACTGCACTGTCCTATCTTACACTATACTGCTAGGGGTTTTTTGGCTTTTATAATTTGAAATAAATAACTCTCTTTAAGGTCTTTAATCTGTTCAATTGTGTGATAAATTTTCTGTTCATTTGTCATAATAAACAATTCATTTTACTGAAATATTTCTGATTTCCATCACTAAAACCTGCAGGACAAAGTGATTGAATCACACCTCTATAATTCCTTCAATCTAAACCAAAATCTGAGCCTGAGATTGGATCCAGCCACCCCCAGGCTCCTCTCTGAGAAGGAATTTGGAAAGCAAGGGGGTCCTTTCTGCACGTCGTAGCTCAACGAGACGGCTTCTGCCATCAACTTTGTCCAAGCCTTCCACCCCCCCAGCCCCAAGCCGTGACACATGGGCATGTCTTGTCCATGCAATGCAAACATGGACTCCTGAACTGGTCATTTGCTGTCCCTCCTTGGAGGGAAGAACAAGCCCAATGGCCTGGGGTGAGAGGCCAGTGCTGGGAGCGGCGCTGGCTGTGCCAGGGCACTGGTGGGTGCCCCCACCCTGAGCACTCCCACCCTTGTGCTGTTCACTGCTGTTTTCCTCTGCAGGGCGTTGTGTTGGGCACATCCTGGAGAGCAAACTGGAAAGAAGGTTGAAGCTTTCAGGCCCTGGCCTGAGGAGATGGCCCTGCAGGATGGCAGTGCTGCTGCAGAGGTCAGCTCTGTGCCAGCAGTGCCCGTGGCTGTCCCTGCCTGCAGTCCCTGGACAGTCCTGCAGCAGGACTGGGACCAACTGCCAGAGCACTGAGGCCTCCAACAACACAGGGCTCTGCAGGACAGTGTGGAAGGGAAGGAAGAGGAGGCCCCACAGGAGAAGGGCTGCTGCTCCCTGGCGGTGCTGATCTGCTGGGACTCTTTTCTGGCCCAGCTCTGCACAGAGGCACTGACCCTGCAGCTGCAGAGAAGTCAGAGAGGAAAGACGTCAGGCAAACAAGTCAAGGCAGAGTTCTTTATTTGGTACTTAAGCAGACAGTGAGTATAATTGCTTATTTGTACTGCCTCTGGACCAGGCTAGGAAGGCAAACACCGAATTGAAAATGGTGTTTATTTATATATAAATATATATATATTTATATATATATATTTACAGATATAAAGATTTTTTGGTGTGAACAAATTGTCACAAAAATGACACCCCTACCAGGAGTAAAAGATAGAGAAGATATGGTGGGCCTGTAATGAAGTCCATAACAAGATTGGCCTTTAATGAGGTACATAACATGCAGAAGAAGGAGAGTTTATTGCTTCTGAAAAACACCCAGTTATCAGTTTCCTCATGGCATCCTTGAGCTCCTGGTTCCTGAGGCTGTAGATGAGGGGGTTCAGTGTTGGAGACACCACTGAGTACATGAGTGACACAATAAGATCCAGGGCTGGGGAGGAGATGGAGGGGGGCTTCAGGTAGGAAAAGAATAAGGTGCTGATAAAGAGGGAGACCACGGCCAGGTGAGGGAGGCAGGTGGAAAAGGCTTTGTGCCTTCCCTGCTCAGAGGGGATCCTCAGCACAGCCCTGAAGATCTGCACATAGGAGAAAACAATGAAAATGAAACACCCAAATATTAAACAGGCACTAAACACAATAAGCCCAAGTTCCGTGAGGTAGCCTGAGTGTGAGCAGGAGAGCTTGAGGATGTGGGGAATTTCACAGAAGAACTGGTCCAGGGCATTACCCTGACACAGGGGCAGGGAAAATGTACTGGGTGTGTGCAGCAGAGCAATGAGAAACCCAGCGGCCCAGGCAGCTGCTGCCATGTGGGCACAAGCTCTGCTGCCCAGGAGGGTCCCGTAGTGCAGGGGTTTGCAGATGGCAACGTAGCGGTCGTAGCACATGATGGTGAGGAGGGAAAACTCTGCTCTAAGAAAGACTATGTAGACAAAAACCTGTGCAGCACATCCTGTGTAGGTGATGGTTCTGGTGTCCCAGAGGGAATTGTGCATGGCTTTGGGGACAGTGGTGCAGATGCAGCCCAGGTCTGTGAGGGACAGGTGGAGCAGAAAGAAGTACCTGGGGGTGTGCAGGTGGTGGTCACAGGCTACAGCGCTGAGGATGAGGCCATTGCCCAGGAGGGCAGCCAGAGAGATGCCCAGGAAGAGCCAGAAGTGCAGGAGCTGCAGCTCCCACCTGTCTGCGACTGCCAGGAGGAGGAACTGGGGCATGGAGCTGCTGTTGGACATTTGATGCCTCAGAGTATGATTTTCTGTTGAGGAGAAAAAAGTCAGAATTGAATTAGGCCAGACTCAATCACCAAAACATATTGCATGTCTCATAGCAATTCAACATTCAGGGCCTCTTTTCAGGAAGATCTCTCTGCATCCCTCTCTCCGAGCTCTGGGTTTTGCTGGCTGAAGGGGGCACTGAGAGCAAGGACCCTGGAATGGGCTCCCGAGGAATCCTTCTTGCTGTGCAGTGAGAGGCAACTTGGAGCACAGGACCTTCAATTAAATGCACATGTGATGTATCAAAGTGTTTCCAGAACTGCTGGTCACAGTTTGCCCAAGGGCAGAACAGAGGGAGGGGATTTGAGGGACTTGATTTTGTTCGAATTCCTCTTGCCAGGAGGAGTTTGGATGGTTGAAATCTCTGACATTTCTAATGTGCTCCAGGTGAAATCTTGTGAGTCCTGAGAGGCAAAGGGATGGTCTCTTGGTGCAGAGACAAGAGCTGGTCATCTTTCCTGTTCACAGCTGCCCCTAGCTGGCAGCTTGGAGCTGGAGGGGGATCAGCCTTAAGAATTCCCTAAAAAAGACACAAGGCACTTCTGGGAGTAGAGGAATCATGGTTCAAAGAGCAGATTGACAGAATCCTTGCCTTTCCTCAGGATGCCTGATTAGGATCTCAACTTTCTCCTCCCAGACTGCCACACAGAGGGATCATTGCAGCTCCCAAGTACAGCTGCCCCGAGAATTTCCATGGATTTAACACTGAGGAGTTTTTTCCTGGGGATCCTGTGCAGCACAGAGATACTATGGCAGAGCTGTGCCCTTCTGGAGGGCACCTGCAGCCCTGCAGGACACCCAGGCAAACAGCTGAATACCCTGAAGGTGCCTGGAGGGCACTTGGGCGCTTGGCTCCCCCAGACACATCCCCACAGCAGCACCCAAAGGGTTTGTGTCTGGACAGGAATCTGCCCCCCCAAACCCCACACTGGCTCAGAAAACCCAATGGTGAGAACAAGGAGAGCCCAGGCAGCAGGGGATGGCAGTGAAATGCCACAATGCTGCTGCCAAGGGAGGAGGGACAGAGAGAGACAGCTGGAAATCAGGGCCTTGTCCTTGCCTGGGCTCTGGCTGCTGCAGGGCAATGCACAGCCCAGCCCCCGTGGGCCTGAGGGCACAGGCTCTGCTTCGGCTGGGAAAGGAGCCCAGGGAGGAGCTGCTCAGGGAAAGGGTCTGTGCCACACGGACAGCAGGGAGGGGCCCACATCCCCCCTGCCCAGCACTTGTGGCAGCAGCTGCCTGTCCCTGCCTGCCTGTCTCTGGGTGAGGAGCTGTTCCTGCCAGCAGCCCCTCCCTGTGCCCAGCTCAGCTCCCTGCCAGTGCTCCCAGAGCCATCCCCAGCCCAGTGCCCAGGGGCAGCTCTGCCTGGGCAGAGGCTCTAGAGCAGATCCCAGACACCCTGCGATTGAGAGCTGCCCCTGGCAGGCAGTAGAGTCCCTGCCCCAGCACACAGAGCCCTGGGGGCAGGACCCTACTCTGCACCACAGCCCTGGGCACCCCTGGCTGCACCCCCACCTTCCCAGCCCACAGCCAGCCCTGGCACAGGGAACCTTCTTGCCCTGGGCCTCTGAGGGGGCAGCAGCAAGTCCTGCTCTGCAGCAGCTTCTCCTGCTGCACCCCAGCAAATCCAGCAGAGCCATCCTGACAGCTCCTGCCACTGCTGGCATTTGGCAGCTGGGAGAGGCACTTGCAGGAACTCACCTGCACTGCTCTGCAGCCAGAGCCTGAGCGTGGCAAAGGGCTGGCAAGGTTCCTCCCCTGAGCAGCTCTGCCCTGTCCTCCCACCCCAGGATCCCTTCAACCTCCTGCTCCCTTCTCCTCTCTGCCCTTGCTGCCTGCAGCTCCTGCCCTGCTCTGCCATATGGCCACTTCCTCGGCACTGCAGCAACTGGGAGAGTCCTGCTGAAAGATCCTAGAACCTGTGGGATGGGCCAGCTTTAGGAGATGCTTCCAGGAAGGCAAGTTGAACTTTCCTACAGCCAGAGAATTCTTCCTTCAAATCCTGTGAAGGTTTCTCACATAGTGAGAGCTCAGTCACCTCCCAGCCCAGGCTGCCTCTCATCTCTCTGCCTTCTCTCCTGTGCCCTGGGTGCTGCAGGCAGTGCCCTCAGCCCTGCTGGGCTGTGCAGAGGAGCTGCTCACCAGCAGAGCTGTCTCTTTAAAGCTCTTCTTGGTTGCCAGGAGCTCCCTGTGTGCCAGGAGCCCGGCCCAGCTCAGCAGCACAGCAACAGCCCCAGGCATTTCATGACCCGAGAGGGGTTTGGCGTTGTTTACATGAGTCTCAGTCCCTGAGAGGAAGTTCAAACAACTTTTCAACAAGTCAAAGTGAGATGGAAACACTAAAGTTTTTCGTAGTGCTAATGAGTCTCACTGAGGGACACAACTGAGAACGTGTCCCCAGGTTCCAGTTAGAGCAGAAATCTGCAGACAGTGATGACAAGGATGGACAAGCAAGGGAAAGGTGGCTCTAATGCTGAATAAACATTGAATTGTTTCCTTAATCCAGAGGACCAAGCCCTGACCCTCAGCCCCTGGGAAGGGACATTCTGTCCCTGCCTCATTCCTCATGGCTCTTCCTGGGGCACTGGGATGTGGGATGTGCAATGCCAAGGGCAGGACCATGGGGTGGACCCTGCCAGGCTGCTGAGCAGGGACAAGGAGGCCATGAGGCCCCAGGGCTGCAAGGGCCACTTGTCTCCTCCTGGCATCAGGGGCACAGACAGCAGCCATGGCCAAAGGCCTGCAGAAGGGGGCTCTGTCAGGGTCTTTCAGCTTCTCCCCATCCCTCTCTCCTCTCCAGCCCAGGCTGTCCTACGGTGTCCATGCCCTGCCCCTTTCCCTGCAGGCTGTCATCATCCCCCCGGCTGCCCCACCTGGCTGGCACCTTCCTGCACTGACATCTCTGCATCCTCCCTGGCTCTTCCTGCACACACAAAGCCTTGGGCTCATCCAGACTCCTTCTTTGTGACATATTGCACCACAACACTGACCTCAGAGGGAAAGTTCTTACTTCTTGTCACCAGTCTAGGCCACCCCAGCTGCCTTTGGTGGCACTAGTTTTATCTTAGGCTGTTTTCTGCCTTGAAGAAAAGCTCCACCAGCTCTGAGACCCCCTTTCCAGACCTCTCAGGCTACTCCTCTACTGTCCTCAATCTTCACACCACTGACCTCTGAGTCCTCAGCCTCTATATACGAGTCATGTGCTTGAGGCCCCAGATTCCTTCCTGGGAGATCTCTGAGACCTCTCCAAGGTTTTTGAAGATGACAATAGAGTGCTCTTATCCCAGGAAACACAGAGGGACACTTTTTTCTAAGGGTTGTCTTGGCAGAATGAGGCACAATATCTTTAAACTTTCTGGGACAAGGGAGCTCTGAGCTCTGGGTACAGAGGGAGCTCCAAGTGCCAATCACTGGAGTGGGAGCTACAAATCATCAGGGCTTGTGTTCTTTGGAGGGCCAGACACTGGTGAGAGTGGTGTGTGTGTGCACATGTAAGGACTTGAAGGGCACAATGAACTGTCTCAAAACACTGTCAAAGAAAGAAAATCCCATAAGATTCCACAAGACATAAGCACTGGTGGCAAACAGGAAGGCATTTAATTCCAAGGCCTAAATGGAGGTGTAGCTTTGGAAGAAGCCCCCAGGACAGAATTGCACTGTGCAGACTGTGGGAAAGAGCAGACAGCCCCAACAGGAAACCAGGGCTGGTAAGGCAGGTCTGGGGAACCCATCCAGGCAAAGATTCCCACCTGCAGACTGAAAGCACACCGGGCAAAACTCCCACCATGGCAAGCTGTGGGAAAGGAAGCAAGTCCTTGTACACGTGCCAGCCAAAGCTGTGGGAACAGCATGTTGCCTGCTCAGTTGGTGCTAAGAAAAAATCCAGGAGCCGTTAATTAGGACGTGAGATAAGGAAAGGGTTTAATCGTGCCAAGGCAATTGATGGTATACGACACGCGCAGGCTGTGCCTGAGATGTTACATTTATAACCATATCTGTCCAATCCCAAGTGTGTCCACCCCGTAACTTTTGGCCTGGTCCACCCCCTGGCCCACCCTCTGAATTGGGTCTGGGGTGCATTTTGGGACCCTCTCTTCCTAATCCTTCATCATCTTCAGGGTACAGAGAGCAGAGTCACCCAGTTCTTTGACTCTGTCCTCCAGTTTAGGCCAAGATACAAGTGTTCCCCAAACAGAACAGGCCTTGCCTTGACAAGAGACAAAACATCTTCTACTGGATACGGGGATAGGGCTGATATGGGGAGTATGGAATGGGGTAAGAGGGTTAAGGAATGTATAAACTAAGGGGTGCTACGGGGAAGAGGGAGAAAGGGTGGCTTCTAAAATCTACTTCTATTACCTATAAAGCTTATAAGGTAGAAAAATAGGAAAACCATTAGGGGCTTAAGGCATCAACGTGGTGAGGCGAGTTTTTGTCCCAGCAATGGCAGTCCACAGGAGAGAGACCTTTGCTTGGAGCCGAAGGGCTGAGAGAGGTGAGAGGAGACCCCCCCTTGTGTGGAATGGAAAGAGATCCAGCTCCAACTTCAGCTCGGACTGCTGCATGGAAGAAGAGAGACTGCTGCCCTGAGGGTGGAAAGGATCTTTCCTTTTTCCCTTCTGGACTTTTCTTGGAGGGAGAAGAGATTTGATCCATTGTAAATCCTGGCTGATCACAGGAGAGAGAGTTAGGATTGTGTCTAGAATGCATTCTAATATTTCTTTGTGTACTAATTGTAATAGAATTCCCTTCCCCCCATCTTGAGTCTTGTGTTGTGTCTGGAAAACCCCTCTCCCACTGGGGTGAGTTGTGGGAGGGGGCTTGGACTAAAGAATTGGATTTTTAGGGGTCTCAAGCCACCCCAGGGGGCTATTCCGGAACGGAGAGGATAGGCCGGAATGGGTAGGATAACAAACTGGCCCAAAGCACATGGGTTGGTCTGCACTGTCCTGGTGTGGGGGGTTGGTTCTTTGGTCACCAGGGGCTATTCTGGAATGGAGACGATAGTCCGTGACATCCCAAAGGGGCCCATGGCACACAGGTGGGGCTTCCCTTTGGGGTTGTAGGACGTTGGTTCTTTGGTTGCCAAGGCCCATTCCGGAATGGAGAGGATAGGCCGTGACATCACCAAGGGGTCCATGACACATGGGTGGGGCTGCATTTCAGGGTGGTGAGGCATTGGCTGTTTGGTTGCCAGGGGCTATTCCGGAATGGAGAGGATAGGCCGTGACATCACAAAGGCGCCCATGGAACACGGGTGGGGCTGCACTGTGGGGTGTGAGGTGTTGGTTCTTTGGTCACCAGGGGCTATTCCGGGCATTTACAGTGGAGGTATAGGGGAAAACGCAGTGGCTCTGTAAAGAGCCCTCTTAACATGAGTTTAAACAACATTAAAAACTTCTGATTCATCAATCCACCTTTGGCAGGACTCTTTCCAAACATCCATTGCCACA
>NW_020920794.1:0-1183 GCF_003984885.1 Neopelma chrysocephalum
TCCCATGGCAGCCTGGCCCCGCCGCTGAAAAGGCCTTTATTTCCCCAAAATGAGTCCTGCAAATGCCATGGGGGGTGGAGGGGGGAGAAGGAGCGCCCCACGGCCAAGGGGTGCCTCAGCCATCGCTGTTGGGGGGATTCCTGCCCTCTCCGGGGAGGTTGAGGAGGCACAGCCAGAGCGGGGCGAGGAGCTGCAGGGACCCCCGGGCAGCTCCATGTGCGGCTGGAGGCTGGATTTCCACCCTGGAAAAACGTGGTGGGCACCCACCGAGCCCCCCGTGCCAGCCTGCCACCACTGGGGATCTGCCCTGGCCGTCCATCCCCTCCTGAGGGGGGTGAAATCTGCCCCTCCCAAAGTCTGGAGTGCTCCAAATCTTTACTGCTGAGAGTCCACCAACACCGTGATGCTCATGGAGTCTGAGGGGGTTTGACGCAGGGGAGCACCCCCAGCACCCCAACACGGGACGGGGGGGGGGGTCCTGTGGCCCTTCAGGGCTCCTGCTGGTACTGGCCCTCGGTGGCGGTGAAGAAATCCTCGAGCACACTCTTCATGTACTCGAAGGTGGGGCGCTCCTCGGGGTTCTCCTTCCAGCACTGCCTCATCAGCTCGTACAGCTCCGCGGGGCAGTTGTCCGGCTGCGGCATCCGGTACCCCCGCTCCAGGTTCTGGATCACCTCGGGGTTGGTCATCCCTGCCAGGGCAACACGTGGGACTCGGTTTGGGTCACCCCCCACGTCACCAGGTACCGCCCTGGGGCTGCTCATCCCTGCCTGGATGTCGCACGTGGGTCTCAATTTGGGGTCCCCCCCCACATCGTAGGGAGCACCCCAGGGCTGGGGGTGCCAGGACAATGCACAGGACTCAGTTTGGGTCACCCCCATGTCACAGGTACCACTCTGGGGTTGATCATCCCCTCCAGGACACATAGAGGGCACAATTGGGGTCACCCCCATGTCACAGGTACCACTCTGGGGATGGTCATCCCTGCCAGGACACGCACAGGACACAATTGGGGTCACCCCCCATGTCACCACGTACTGCCCTGGGGCTGCTCATCCCTGCCTGGACATCACACGTGGGTCTCAATTTGGGGTCCCCCCCCCACATCGTGGGGACCACCCCAGGGCTGGGGGTGCCAGGACAATGCACAGGACTCAGTTTGGGTCACCCCCATGTCACAGGT
>NW_020920795.1:0-1503 GCF_003984885.1 Neopelma chrysocephalum
CCCCCCAGGCGGGCGTGTGGCCGCTCACGGCTGTGCCTGTCTTAGGTTGTCCCTCCCCGAGGGATCTTACCCGTCTCTGGCTAACCAGCCCTCCCGAGCGCCAAACGGGGGGTCAGGGGACCCCCCCAGCCCCGGGGGGACCCTCAGAGGGGCCTTCAGAGCCCCAGGGAGACCCCCAACGTCCCGGGGGGACCCTCAGCGGGGTCTTCACACTCCCGAGGGGACCCCAAAAGCCCCGGGGGGACCCTCATTGGGGCCTTCAGAGCCCCAGGGAGACCCCCAAAAGCCCCCAGGGGGACCCCAAAAACCCAAGGGGACCCTCACCAGGGTCCCCAGCTCCTGAGAAGAGCTCAGGGGGACCCCCAAACCCCCGGGGGGACCCTCATTGGGGCCTTCAGAACCCCAGGGGACCCCCAAAACCCCGGAGGGACCCTCAGTGGGGCCTTCACACCCCCAGAGAGACCCCAGAACCCCCCGAGGGGACCCTCACCAGGGCCCCCAGCTCCTGGGACGGGCTCAGGGGGACCCCCAGAACCCCCAGGGGGACCCTCACTGGGGCCTTCAGACCCCCAGGAGACCCCTCAGCCCCCAGGGGGGACCTTCCCCAGGGTCTCCACACCCATGGGGGACCCCCAGACCCCCGGGGAGGGGCACAGGGGGAGCCCCCACACCTCGGGGGGACCCTCCCCAGGGTCTCCAGCGTTCAGGGGGGACCCTCAGCATGGCCTCCAGCCCCTTAGGGGGGACAGGGAGACCCCCAGACCCCCTCAATGTGACCCCCAGCCCCTTATGGGGGGACAAAGGAATCCCTGGGGGGACCCTCAACGTGGCCTCCAGACCCCCCCAGGGCACAGGAGGAATTTTGGGAGCCCCAAAAAAAAAAGGGGGAGAAAAGGGGGGGGGTGTGGAGGAGGCTGTGGGGACCCCCAGGGAGGGGAGGGAGGAAGAGAAGAAGTTGTGGAGCTCCAGAGAGGAGGAGAACGAGGGAAGAGGAAAAAAGAGAGAGAAAAAGAGGAAAAACAAAAAAAGAACAAACAGGGAAAAGAGAAAAAAAAAAGATGGGGAGAAAAAAAGGGAAAAGGGAGAAAATGGGAAAAAAAACAACACAAAAATTGAAGAGAAAAAAGAGAAAATAAAAGAAGAAAAAAGAGGAACAAAACACTGAGGAAAAAAAAGAAGAAAAGGAAAAGGTAGAAAACAGGAAAACGGGCTGGAAAAGGCCACGAAAGAGATTTTGGGGGCACACGGAGGTCTGGGGACACCCAGGGGGGTTTGGGGACACAGAGATTTGGGGACACAGGTTTGGGGACACACAGGGGGGGTTTGGGGACACAGAGGGGGGGACGCAGGGGGGGGCTGGGGGACCCGGGGGGGGTTGGGGACACACAGAGGTTTGGGGACACAGGTCTGGGGACACACAGAGGGGCTTTGGGGACACACAGGGAGGGTTTGAGGACACAGAGATTTGGGGACACATGGAGGGGTTGGAGACACATGGGGGGG
>NW_020920796.1:0-3963 GCF_003984885.1 Neopelma chrysocephalum
CGATTTTTCGGATTCACAATGAAGCCCATCCGGGCCATTGCAACCTGCCATTGCAGTGCCAGGCTGGGGCAGGGCCGGCCAGCAGCCCTGACTTTGGGGGGACTTTTGGATTGAGGATTGAATCCGAAAAATCGCTCCGAGAAACTGCTCAGAGACTTTTTCTCTTTAAGCAGCAAAGGTATTTATTAGCAGCGCTGGGAGCGAGCCAGCTATTGCTGGAAAAACTTGCTCGAAGGCCTCACACAAAATCAGCAGTTTTATACAATTTTTCAGGGGTGATTAAATGCATATTCAAGTGATTGCAGCATCTATTCATACATATTGATAACAGGCAGAGTATGGGTGGAGCTCAGGTGGAGCTTGGGGCGGCGCTTCTCTCTATCCCCAATTTTAGGGGGAGATCCCATCTTCATCCCATGGGCAGGGGGCGTATTCTCATCTTCCTCAGTCCGACCTTTCTTCCTTCCCATTGTTCTTGACTCGCTCGCTCAAGCTTGGAGAAAGCCCTGGCTCCCGGCCTATTTCTCCTATTCCAATGTCTACTTTAGCTTCCTGAATCCTAATTTATTGCCTCTAGGCCCATTCCATGTACCTTTAGCACTCTGTTAAGCTTTGGTCCAGTTAGCAGAACAGAACGTTTTGGATGTAAGGAACTTGTTAGCAGGCCCAAGTTTCTTAGTTCACTCTTTTGGGCTTCCCCTCCTGTTTCACTGGCAGAAGCCGGGAGCCAAAGCAGATCCTGCCTGGCCAGGCTGGGGGGCAGCAGTTGGATCCACTCTGGGGAAAACCCCTGGGCCTGCCAGGAGCTCTGACTCTGTTTGTCCTGCCAGTTCCTGACCAGTGGCAGGGCCACTGGGAGGGATTCAGAATCCAAAGAAGCCCCAAATCCTACCGAGGGACTCAATCAAAGGAAGAAAGCGATTATTGTCATAAAAGGCTTAAAAACCTGTTAAAAATTCTAGGACAACAATACTGGGATTCCCAGGAAACTTATTAGTGCTCTTGGGTCCATTTTAATGGATCTTTAGTCCCTCAAGGAGCAGCTTGGAGAACTTCCCCTGGGATTTGGAGGCTGAGCAGGGTTTGCTTTGGATTGCCTTGCATCTCTGGCCCCAGCTGGTGCCAACACAACTTGGGCCAATGTGGTTAAACACACTTTCCTACATAAACAGTTGCTATATCCCCTAGAAATTACCCCAAGTTTGCAGATAAAACCCTCATCTTTGTCCCTCTTAAGTTATCCCAGGTTTCCCCAGCTGGGAGCTGCAAGGAGGCTGCACATTCAAAGGCTGAAAGAGAAGATCTGTCAGCAAAAGGCACAAAGAAGGGGACAGGCTTCAGAAAACATTTCTGCAATCCAATTAATGACTCTTTCCAGTTTCCCAGGGAGAAGAACAGGAACTCACAGCCACCAAGGCCTGACAGTCCCCTGCAGCCAGAACTCAGCACACACCCAGAGAGGCAATTCCAGCATCTAAAAGAAAAAAAAAAAAGAAGAAAAAAGTGATTTATTTTGTTTTAAAGTTCCTTTAAGTTGTTCAAAGCACATCAAGCCTTGCTTTGGTTTCAGCTGGGTGAACAGTCAGCGCTGGGCACAGGGCACGTCATTAATGCCCATGGGGATGGTGCTGTGTGGGGGAAGAGCAGCTGATGGAGTTCCCCAGTCCGATTGCTGCCCCAGGACTGACTGGCACAGGACAAACCCTCTGGCAGGCAGTGGTTTTGTTCCCTCTAATGGTCTGTGCCCGGTGTGTCCCTGTGGCCAGTGCCAGGCTGGGGACGGGCACACGGAGCTGGCAGCACTCTCTGCTCCAAAGACACTTCTGGCCTCCTTGGCAAACCGCCTCTGACACTTGGTTTTCTCCAGGAGAAATGAAGGAATTGCTCCTGGCAGTTTGGAGATGAAGTTATCCCAAAGGGAAGGAAAGAACAAATATTCCTATCAGAGCCCTTGAGATCTGCTGGGCTGAACTGGGAAGGGCCCATTATCTGCAGAGCAAATCCAGGACAACCTCAAACACAAAGCCCAGACTGTCAAGTGGGGCGTGAAAGCACCACTGGGACAAACCTCCACTCTCCTGATTCTTTCCAGGGACTGCTCCAATCCAGCTCTGAAGCTGCCGAGCCCAAACTGTCCCCAGCGCTCTGGAGCAACAGGATCTTCCCAGGGATGATGCATTGGAAACAAAGCCCTCATTCTCAGCTTCCACACGCTCCCAGGCTCACCCCAAATTCAGGACAAGGTGCCAAAGGCCACTCGGGCCAGGGCTCTCTCTGTCTCTGCGGGCTCAGGGACTGCAGCCACCAGGGCGCTCCAGCACGGACAGCCTGGAGCCGGAGCAGATCCCTCGGGATTAGCAGCGTCCTGGGGATACCTGGAGACACAAACCATCAGCCTCTGGGGATACCACTTCATCTCCATCACACAGCCTGCCAAATTTAGGGGGGCAGCTCTCGGACCACAAAACCCAGTCTGACCCAGTTCTCCTGGGCACCAACACGGACTCCACAAACCCACAAGAATGAGAATGTTCTGCTGCTTTGACAAACTTCAGCTCAGCTTTGCAAACATCAGTCCCTGCAGCTCCCTGCTCTCCAGAGCCCCGTCCAGGGCTGGCTCCAGTTCCCTGGAGAACCTGCCCCAGCCCCACTCTGGGCCAGGCTGAGCAGAAGCTACTGGGCTGGACAAGGAAGAACCCTCCCCTGGCTGCTGCAGCTGGAGGGAGATCCAGCTACCAATGGAATGCTTGGAACAGCCTCCCAGATGGTCTCTACCCACCCCTTGGCAATGGCTCAGAATGGCAGCAGCTCCAGTGCCAGCTCAGTCCCTGCACAAGTCCTTGTCCCAGCCCTGCCACACGGACACACACGGGAGACAGCCACGGGCACACAGGCCTTGCTTGCACAATTCCTCACCCAGAGCTGAGGGAAAGCCACGCAAAATTAAGAAATAACCCGTGCTGAGAGCACTCATCGCTCCAGTCCATCAGCAGCTGGAGGCAGTTTGGTAGGGAACACACTCAAATTCTAACCCTACCTCTAAATTTCTAACAGGTTCTCTCAGAAAGATCCTGGACAGGAAATCAGACGACAGAACCCAAAGACTGCACAAGCAAGAACAGAAGGTTTGCCATGAAGAACAGGAGTTCCTTGTTTTCCTTAACACCCTGGGACTGGAGGACCCAATCTTTGCGACCAAGTGACACCAGAGATGTTATTAATACTTAAACCTCTCCCCCATGGTTCTGTCTCAGAGAACTGGGCCAGCCCTGAGCTACTCCCATGCGCCTGCAGTGCTTTGGGGCGGGGCAGGACTACGCCCCACTTCTGCTTGGAAACATTCAAATGAGGAAAAGCCACTTCCCTTCTCTGTCTCTGACCCAGAACCAAAGCAGTTCTGTAGGACAACACGGACTATGCACGGAAGGCCCGAGTCAGTGTGGGAAAAAACACCCTAAACAAACCAAACCACCCCAAATTTCAAGATAAAAACACACTGCTTCCTTAACAGGAGCACACTAAACTCATTGAAGCCAGAGAGGAAATTACAAACAAACAAAAAGATCCAAAAAGATGCTTTGCAGTGATACGTTCCCTGGTTGATCATTCCAAAGGAAATTCTCCACAGATCAGAAGCAAATACCAAGACTTTGTCCTCTGTTGAAAATTAACAACTTGAGGGGCTGGACATGTCCAGTGAGGGTTCAGGGTCTGGTGGGTTGTTTATGGCTGATCCTGAGCGGCCCAAGCCAAACCCAACCACCCCCATCGCTGCTCCATCCCACATCCAGGGGGAATAGTGATATCCTAGAGAAATACTCCCCTGCCCTGCTACTCCATCCTTCCTTACACATCCAGTGCCCAGGGAGCAAATGCCAACAGGCAGGAGGAGAGAAATGTGTCCCTCTGACTTCCCCCACCCCACAGGCAGCACCAGGAGCCCCCATGGCTGTGGGGCTGCAG
>NW_020920797.1:0-1859 GCF_003984885.1 Neopelma chrysocephalum
TCCATCCGCACGCTGGCAGAGCTGCTGCAGTTGGTGGTGGGCAGGGACGAGAAGAGGATGAGGAAGGAGGTGTGGCGGGCACTGGTGCCTCTCCTCTTCCGCGTGAGCGACCAGGTCCCCGGCGTGGCCAAGGTACAGCTTTGAAGGCTGAGCCCTGACACACACAGAGGGCTGGGCTGACACCCCCCAGGGCTCCTGGGCATCGGGGCAAGGGCTGCTGGCAGCGGGCAGCGCTCCCCCAGCACAGCCCGTGGGAAGGTCCGTGCGGAGCCAGCGCCAGCAGGGCCGGAAAAGCTGGCACGGCCCTGGCACGGCCCTGGCACGGCCCTGGCACGGCCCTGTGCAACACCTGCCCTGCCTGCTCCTGCTGGGCTCGGCAGCAGCCCGGGGCCACCACGGCCTGAACAGGGGCATCCCCTGAACAGGGGCTGTGTTGGAGGCCAGGCCTTTGAGCCCGAGTCCCCCAGGGCTGTCCCCCAAAGCCTCCCAGACATTTGGGCCGGGGCATGTCCCAGCTTCCTAAAGGTTATAAAGCTTATAGAGGTTAATAATGAGCCTCATCCATATTCCAAGCATAGGCTCATCATTGGCTTCTAATTACCTAAGTCTTATTTGCGCAAATGCTGCTTCTTTCTCATGCTTATAGTTACTTTATTTGCTACTTTGCTGCTTTCTCTACTTTTCCCATCCTGTTGCTTTATCCTTCCATCACGTATACAGTTTCTCAGACAATGCGGTTTCACAAACACAGTGAACAGTGACCTTCTGATAGTTTTCCTTTAGCGTGAGACCAGAGCTATAGAATCTTTCTCCTGTCCTCTTTCTATTAACCATGTTTCTGCTGTATTTTCCACACTCTCTGCAGACGTGGGGTTTGATCTGGGCTCTGTTTCTCTCCGTCGCAGCGCTTCAGCCCCTGGAGGAAGACTGGGACATCTCTGTCAGCGCCCTGGCAGCTCGGACAACCTCCATCCTGAGGAGTCCTTGCGTGCAGCAGAGACCCAGAGGCCTCCTACTGAAGCCAGACAAGGCCCAGAAAGCAAATATAACTATAGGAAAAGTAAAGAGTTAAATTCAGAATATAAGTATAAGCAAGAGCAGAAAAGCTTAGTCTTAGAAATATTAGAGGCAATAATTCTTTAAGGTGTGCAGAACATACTGATACAGAAGAACATAAACAGGAACAGAAAATGCCAGCACACACAAAAAGAGACATATGGGGAGGAAACAAAGAGAGATAAGAGGAGGGACAAGCCAAGGAATTGAGTACTTGTGCCAGATACTGAAAATCCCTGCCAAATGCATAGGGAAACTACCCGAATTAGGGAAGGTTCAAAAGTTTAGGAGGATGATGATGGAAAGGACAAGGGGTTCACGATGAAGAAACACCGGAACTACCACCGAAGTTGTCCCCAAATTGAGGACCACGTCTCTAACTCTGCCTCAACTCCGCCTGTTATGAATATTTAAATTAGATGTTGCAATCTAATGATGGGGTTCATGATGAAGAATATATATTTATATATTATATTATATATATATAATATGATATATATATATATTTTATTATTATTATATATATATATATAATTATATATTTATATATTATATTATTATTATATATACATATATATTTTTGCTCTAGCTCTGCTATCTTGGGTTTGTTTTTTTTTTCTCTCTATCACAGTTCTATCCAGTAAGAATACCATGTGCATAGAAAAAGACAACCCCAAACTCACCCCCAAAACGAGAAGGAAAAGGGACAAAAACACAAAAAAAACCCCAAAACAGGTTTTGACTAAGAGACTAAAGATTTTCTACTGGATATGGGAATAGGGTTGATATGGGGGGTATGGAAT
>NW_020920797.1:1869-3274 GCF_003984885.1 Neopelma chrysocephalum
AGGGTTGATATGGGGGGTATGGAGTGGGGTGAGAGGATTAAGGAATGTATAAACTAAGGGGAAGAGGGAGAAAGGGGTTTTGTTTCTAAAATCTACTTCTCTTACCTATAAAACTTATAAGGCTTACAAAATTAGAAAAATAAAAAACATTCTCCAAACAAGACAGGCCTTGTCTTGACTGAGAGACTGAACATTTTCTACTGGATATGGGAATAGGGTTGATATGGGGGGTATGGAATGGGGTGAGAGGATTAAGGAGGGAGGAGGGAGAAAGGGGTTTGTTTCTAAAATCTACTTCTCTGACCTATAAAACTTACAAAATCAGAAAAATAAAAACCATTAGGGGGCTTTAAGGCACCAGGTTTGACCTCGGGTACCAGGAAGGAAGGCCCGGACTCCAAAACCATCCCAAACCATTACAAGCTCGAGCTCAGGAGCAGGAGCTCCCCCAGAGATATTTTTCATGTATTTAAATATTTATTTATTTATTTGTACATTTCCTATATTTACATATATTATTGATATATTGTCGTAGACGATGGGAAAAGACGACGCGAACACAGTTTTCCTGTGACATCTAATCCAATTTATTGGATTTATTTCTGGTTTTATATCCTTATTAATTAGCCTCATGCATGTTACAAGCACCAGCTCATAATTGGCTTCTAATTACCTAAATCTTATTTGCCCAAATGCTGCTTCTTTCTCATGCTCATAGTTACTTTATTTGCTGCTTTCTCTACATTTCCCATCCTGTTGCTTTAACTTTTCTATCCCATTTCTGCATTTTCATAGAAAATTGCAGCTTCACATCAGACAATGCAGCTTCACAGTTTCTCAGACAATGCAGTTTCTCAAACACAGTGAAAACTTCTGATAGTTTTCCTTGTTTAGCGTGAGACCAGAGCTGTGGAATCTTTCTCACGGCCTCTTTCTAATAATAACCAGGTTTTTGCAATATTTTCCACACTTTGGGGGAAAATCCTGCTGATTTGGGGCAAGTGGGATGTGTCAGCAGCTCTGGGAGATGGAGACTGGGGGGCTTTGGGCTGGGGGAGGATTTGGGGGATTTGGGTGTCTTTGGGATGTCGGGGAGGGGTCTGGGACCCCCAGGGGGGTGGGAGACGGGAGCTGGAGGGGGCTCAGGTGAGTTTTGGGGGGTTTTGGGGTCTTGGGGAGGGTCCCTGGGGGTCTTTGGGATCTTAGGGAGGGTCTTTGGGACATTCTGGGGGGTCTTTCTGACCTTGGGGAGGGACTTGGGGGGGTTTTAGGATCTCGGGGAGGGTCCCTGGGGGTCTTTGGGATCTTGGGGAGGGACTTTGGGATATTGGAGGGGTCCTTGGGTGTCTTTGGGACCCTGGGGAGGGTCTCTGGGACATTAATGGGGGGTCCTTGGGGGGCTTTG
>NW_020920797.1:3374-3808 GCF_003984885.1 Neopelma chrysocephalum
ATTTGGGTGTCTTTGGGATGTCAGGGAGGGGTCTGGGACCCCCAGGGTGGTGGGAGACGGGAGCTGGAGGGGGCTCAGGTGAGTTTTGGGGGGTTTTGGGGTCTTGGGGAGGGTCCTTGGGGGTCTTTGGGACATTATGGGGGGTCTTTCTGACCTTGGGGAGGGACTTGGGGGGGTTTTAGGGTCTCGGGGAGGGTCCCTGGGAGTCTTTGGGACATTGGGGAGGGACTTTGGGGGGCTTTGGGCTGAGTGTGGCTGCAGGGGTTGACCCTAAACCTCCCTACTGCCCTAAGAATAAAATATGGTCTTTTAGGCACCTGTTCGTCCAGGAATGCAGGAATTAGGACTGGTTGTAGAGAGAATCATTTGGCTTTGGCTGTAAGAAACCCCAAATATTAAATACTTAGAATATATATGTATGTGATCTAATTAAT
>NW_020920798.1:0-1340 GCF_003984885.1 Neopelma chrysocephalum
GGCCCAAGGTCCTCTCTCACACATTTCGTCCTGGCTGAGCTCTCAGGCCCAAAGCATTTAGGACTTCCAATTCATAGGAGTCCACCCTCTCCATTTTTGGAGGGATCTCAATGAAAATTTAGGGGAGTTTTGCAGTTCTTACCCCAACTTTCTCTCCGCAAAACTTAGTTCTCTCTGCTGTTGTTTCTCTCTCTCTCTCTGCTCGCAGAAGTTTTTCTGTCTGCTTTGCTGCATGTTTGTTTTGCTGCTTCTCTTATCTCCTGGCTCTGTGCCGCCGCTTTTTCTCCGGTCAGTGATGTTCTGCCGCTTCTCCGTCTGCCCACTCACGGTGGAGAAAACTCCTTCAGCTTTCCAGCTACAGGTACTTAGCCCAGTTTAACACTGTTCCAAGTCCCTGCAGCCCCACCCAAGGGGCTGGGGGGGGCCTAGCCCCGAGTGGGGCACCGGGCCCCTTCCTCATGTCCTCAGAACATGGCCACCTCTTCTCCAACAACTACAACTCCTTTCTTTTCCGGTCCAGGGATATGTTTCTATTTTGCAGGAGCGCTGATTGGGTCAAACCCCAAGGGTCACCACCCCCTCGGGGGTTACCACTACTTCCACATCTCCAGGGGGAAAACTGTTTCCCCCCACGACACTCAGTTCTCGTGTACCTGTCTCTTGTGTGTCTTATTGTCCACATCTGAGGTTGTTGGGGAGCCATTGTCCTAAGAACTGTTGACTCCCCGCAGGGCGAGGGGTGGAGAAAAAAACTCCTCCAGCTGAGTAATATCTACTTTGTACTTGTCAGCTGTGTCTGCAACGCTGCTTAGCTCCGTGATGTATTCTAGGAGTTTTTCAGTGTTAGACTTTTCCTGCACCTTGAATTACCTTTTTCCACATCGGTTGTGTGCAAGGAACATTCTCAGGAACTTGGATGTCATAATAATCTGGATCAGAGTAGACGATCTCCAGCATCGCCAATTCCCGTAGGTATTGGATGCCTTCTTCCGCAGTCCTCCACCTTCTCGAAGAACTCTCCATGGACTCCTTAAACGGGTATTTCGCCCTCACAGCATGAAGAATTCGGAGCCAAAGACTGGACGCCGTTTTCTCCCTTCCCATTTCTTGTTCTATCTTAGGGTCTCGGGCAATGGATCCCAGTTGTCGTGCTTCGTCACCTTCAATTATGTGACTATCAGCTCCCTTGGCCCAGCATCGCACCAGCCAGGTGAGGACTTGTTCACCAGGCAAGCGCATATAACCTCTCCGTAAATCTCGGAGCTCTCTTGTGGTCAGTGATTGTGTAATTTCGCTTTCTCGCATGATTTCTTGTCCATCTCTCCCACCTAGAATCTTTT
>NW_020920799.1:0-487 GCF_003984885.1 Neopelma chrysocephalum
TGGGGGGGTTTGGGTGCATTTAGGGGAGTTAAATGGGTCTTGGGGGCATTAGGGAGTCAAAGATATCTGGAGACAGAGGAGATTAAAGGAAAAAAATGGGAGTTGAGGGACATTTGCGGGGGGTTACTGAGGCCTAGAGGGGGAGAGGAGGGACTTCCCTATGAGCAGGTGAGTCCTGAGACACCCCTGGTGTCCCCAAGACCCTTTTGGTGTCTCCAGTTCCCCCCTTGACACTCCCAATTCCACTGTCCAGAAAGCCCTCCCCACTGTCCCCACTGTCCTCAAATCCCATCCAAACTCCCCAGATCCCCCCAATCTCCCCCAGCCCTCCATCAAATCCCTTCCAACCCCCCAAGAGGGATCACCCAGCACCCTGGGACAGGAACACAGTGGGCTGTACTGGGGGCACTGGGCTGTACTGGGAGGGCACTGGGAGGGCCTCAGGTGTCCCAGGACAACATGGCCCAGCTCCAGGAGAGATCTGGGG
>NW_020920800.1:0-688 GCF_003984885.1 Neopelma chrysocephalum
CCCGTTTTTACCCGGGAAGGTTTGGGATGGGATGGGATGGGATGGGATGGGATGGGATGGGATGGGATGGGATGGGATGGGATGGGGGGGGAATATCCCAGAATTCCACGTGCCAAACCCCGCCCGGAGCACAAATACACCGGTACAGCCCCAACTGCCTCCAGTGGTTTTCCCTGGGAAATCCTGGAATGCCGAGGGAATCCTGAGGTTCTCCCTCCCTCGGGATAACCTGGGGAAGGAGGAGGGGGAGGGGGGAGGGAATTCCAGTGGATATTTGGGGGTTTTGGGGGGATTTGAGGGTCTCTCCCACATCCAGGGTGGGTCACGTGGTGCTTTTCCTGTTGGGAATCCCTTGGGATTTGGGGATATCAGAGGGGGGAGAGAAGGGGGGGGCATCCCAGAGAACCTGGGACACCCTGAAATTGGGACACCCCAAAGCTGGGAAACCCTGGAAGTGGGACACCTTGAAATTGGGACACCCCAAAACCTGGGACATCCCAGAACTGGGACATCCCAGAACTGGGAAACCCCTGGAACTTGGAAACCCCCAAAACTGGGACATCCCTGGAACTGGGAAACCCCCAAACCCGGGACACCCCATCCCTGGGACATTCCTAGACCTGGGACACCCTGGAGCTGGAACACCCCAAAACCTGGGACATCCCAGAACTGGGAAACCCCTGGAACT
>NW_020920801.1:0-628 GCF_003984885.1 Neopelma chrysocephalum
TTTAAAAATCGTTTAAAAATCGTGAAAAAATCATTTAAAAATTTATTCAAAAATCATTAAAAAATCATCAAAAAAATCCTTTAAAAATCCCCCAAAAATCCCTAAAAATTCCCACAAATTCCCAAATATTAAAACCTCCCAAATCCCCCCCAAAATAATTTAAAAATCATTTAAAAACCATTTTAAAAATCATTTAAAAAATCATGTAAAAATTTATTAAAAAGCCATTTTAAAAAATCATGAAAAAGTCATTTAAAAATGGTGAAAAAATTATTTAAAACTCGTTAAAAAATTTATTAAAGAATCATTTAAAAATAATTTAAAAAGTCGTAAAAAATCAGTGAAAAATCATAAAAAATCGTAAAAAAAACCCAAAAAAATTCCTCAAAAATTCCCAAAATTCCCAATCCCATAAAACCCCCTAAAACTCCTCAAAGACCCCAAAAACGATTAAAAATTATTTTAAAAAATCAGTAAAAAATCGTTTAAAAATCATTAAAAAATTCATTAAAAATCATTAAAAAATCACAAAAAATCACAAAAAAACCCCAAAAAATTCCCGAAAAATTCCCAAAAAATTCCCAAAAAATTCCTCACCTACTAAACGTCGGATCTGGGGGGGTTTGTG
>NW_020920802.1:0-2000 GCF_003984885.1 Neopelma chrysocephalum
AGCTTTCTTGCTTTCTTTCCTACGATAAGGGCTGTTGTTTCCTGTTTGCAGCCCTGACTCACATCTGACAGCCCGACTCGCAAAATTGCCTACGGATGAAGATTCCTTCCACAACAAAGGTGCCAGCACACAAAGCTCTTGCTGCTGATGAAGTGCTTAGCCTGGCCTACCAACTGCACCACAAAGCCAAAGCTTCCAGGCTTTCTTTCCTGGGGATAAATTTGTTGTTTGCTTTTTTCAGACCTGCCTCACATCTGCCAGCCCGACTCCTAAAATTTCATACAAAGAAAGACTCCTTCCACAACAAAGGTGCCAGCACAGAAAGCTCTTGCTGCCTGTGCACTTCCCAGCCTGGCCTACCCACTGTACCGCAAAGCAAAAGCTTCCAGGCTTTCTATCCTGGCGATAAGGGCTGTTGTTTCCTGTTTTCAGCCCTGCCACACATCTGACAGCCCGACTCTCAAAATTGCATACAGACAAAGATTCCTCCCGCACCAAAGATGCAAGCACAGAATGCTCTTGCTGCTGATGAAGTGCTTAGCCTGGCCTACCTACTGCACCACAAAACCAAAGTTTCCAGGCTTTCTTTCCTGGGGTATTGGGCTGTTGTTTCCTGTTTTCCGGCTTGCCTGCAAACTTCCAGCTCGACTCCCAAAATTGCCTACGGACAAAAATTTCTTCCCAGAACAAAGGTGCCAGGAGAGCAAGCTCTTGATACTAATGGTGTCTGCTGGCAGACAAAGCCACTGCACCACAAAGCAAAAGCTTTCTTGCTTTCTTTCCTGATGATAAGGGCTGTTGTTTCCTGTTTTCAGCCCTGACTCCCAACTGCCAGCTCAACTCGCAAAATTGCTTACGGATGAAGATTCCTTCCACAACAAATGTGCAAGCACAGAAAGCTCTTGCTGCTGATGAAGTGCTTAGCCTGGCCTACCAACTGCACCACAAAGCCAAAGCTTCCAGGCTTTCTTTCCTGGGGATAAGTTTGTTGTTTGCTTTTTTCAGACCTGCCTCACATCTGCCAGCCCGACTCCCAAAATTTCATACAAACAAAGACGCCTTCCACAACAAAGGTGCCAGCCCAGAAAGCTCTTACTGCTTCTAGTTTAGTCTTCAGGCAGACAAACTAACTGCAACACAAAGTCAAAGCTTCCAGGCTTTCTTTTCTGCTGATGGGGGCTGTTGTTTCCTGTTTTCATCCCTGCCTCCCAACTGCCAGCCCAACTCCCAAAATTGCATATGGATGATTCCTCCCAGAACAAAGGTGCCAGCACAGAAAGCTCTTGCTGCCCGTGCAGTGCCCAGCCTGGCCTACCAACTGCACCGCAAAGCCAAAGCTTCCAGTCTTTCTTTGCTGGCGAATAAGAGCTGTTGTTTTCTGTTTTCAGCCCTGCCTCCCAACTGCCAGCTCGACTCCCAAAATTGCCTAGGGACGAAGATTCCTCCCACAACAAAGGAGCAAGCACAGAAAGCTCTTGCTCCTCATGGAGTCTTCTGGCATACAAAGCAACTGCACCACAAAGCCAAAGCTTCCAGACTTTCTTTCCGGGCGATTAGGGCTGTGGTTTCCTGTCTTCAGCCGTGCCTCCCAAATGCCAGACCGACTCCCAAAATTGCCTATGGACGAAGATTCCTCCCAGAACAAAGGTGCCAGCACAGAAAGCTCTTGCTGCTTCTAATTTAGTCTCCAGGCCGACAAACCAACTGCAACACAAAGTCAAAGCTTCCAGGCTTTCTTTTCTGCTGATGGGGGCTGTTGTTTCCTGTTTTCATCCCTGCCTCCCAACTGCCAGCCCAACTCCCAAAATTGCATATGGATGATTCCTCCCACACCAAAGGTGCAAGCACAGAAAGCTCTTGTTGCTCATTGAGTGCCCAGGATGACTCACCAACTGCATGAAAAAATTAAAGCTTCCAGGGTTTCTTTCCTGGGGTAGTGAGCTGTTGTTTCCTGTTTTCCGGCTTGCCTGCCAACTTCCAGCCCGACTCCCAAAATTGCC
>NW_020920803.1:0-390 GCF_003984885.1 Neopelma chrysocephalum
ATGGAAAAGGTGGTTAAACCTTGGAATGAACTTCCCAGGGCAGGGCTGGAGTCGCCATTCCCAGAGGGATTTCAGATCCCTGTGGATGTGGCCCTTGGGGACACGGATCCGGGGTGGACTTGAAAGTGTTGGGAATGGTTGGATTCCATGATCTCCAAGGGTTTTTCCAACCTGACCCATCCCTAAGGATTCTGTGCCATCCCGGCACTGTCCCAGCTCTCCACAATTCCCTGGAAGGAAATTCCAGGAGATCCCCAATTCCCAGGGAACAAGGGCCAGGAGGAGAGGGAACGGCCTCCAATGTCCCTCCAGGCTCAGGTGGGATATTGGGAACAATTCCCACATGGAAAAGGTGGTTAAACCTTGGAATGAACTTCCCAGGGCAGGGCT
>NW_020920804.1:0-1283 GCF_003984885.1 Neopelma chrysocephalum
CAGTGCTGCGGGGACTTAGGAGGGAAGCTTGGGAGGGATAGGGAGGGATGCTGGGGGGGCTAAAGAGGGTTCCAGGGGGTCTTAGGAGAGATGCTGCTGCAGGCTGAGGGGTTTGGGGGGGAAGCTGCAGGGTGGGGGTGCAAACACAGACCCCTCAGCACCACCTGCTCAGCAGAGCTGGGCTCTGTGGGGTGCTGAGGGTCACCCTGCCCTTTCCAAGGATCCTTACCAGCCATGGGGCAGGACCCCTCTCCTCTGGCAGGGCTCCCCCCTTTCAGGGTCTGCGAAACCGAGAGGAAGGAGCCTTATTTCTCCCGGAGCCCCAGTGGATGAGGGGGTACCCACATTTGGGGTGTCCCCGTCTATTCACTTTGGGGATGGATTAATTCACTGCCCTGGGGCAGCGCTGGGTGTGCCGAGGGAGGATGATTTGGTGAAGTTTTGGGTGCTTTTGGCTCAGGAGGGGTGGATTAGGGGACACAGGACGTGGAGGAGAGACCAGCAGCTGGTTCAACCCTGGAGACGGGGTTTTCAGTCTGCGCAGAGCTCTGCCAGCATCAAACTCCTGCAGTGCTGAAGCATCCAGACATTTCATCAAGAGCCTCATAAAAACGCCCAGGAGGGAATTAATGGCTTTTCATTCATCCCATGGTTCAGATGGTATCCAGCTCCAGGGCCGCTAAGTGGGGAGGCAGGAACAACGTGCCGTGGATTTCTGTCAGCACAGCGAGGGGTTTGGTGGCCCTGACTCTGTCCCAGAGGGGTGGTGGGATGGGTCCGGGCAGGAATTGGGAGCACAGGGATGGATTTAATGTGCATATCTCGGGTGCTGCACTTGGGATGCACCACCCTCTTTACCTGGAGGGTGTTCCCATTCCTGTGACGAGGCAGCACAGAGGGGTACACGCTGCACGCGGTCCGGGACACGGGGTTTAAGGACCTTCCCGAGGTGAAAACCCTCTCCCAGACCCAGAGCGAGGTGTTGAGTCCCTGCTCTGCCCGGCTCTGACGCAGGAGGGCTCCTGATCACTCCCAGAGGGAGGAAAACGTCAGGTCAAGGAGTGTAAAACAGCTTTTAGCGTGGCTGAGGAGCTCTTCCGAAGAGGACTCATCCCTTTCCTTGCCCCCCGGCACGGCCGGAGCCCCCAGCCTGACCCTTTTCCGAGGGGTTATCCGCAAAGGACTAATCATCCTGGCAGGTCCCAGCAAACACGTCCTCTCGGCTCAGCTCCGGCATTGCTTTAATTTTATTCTTTTTTTTCTTTTTTTTCCAGCTGGAATGT
>NW_020920805.1:0-628 GCF_003984885.1 Neopelma chrysocephalum
TTTAAAAATCGTTTAAAAATCGTGAAAAAATCATTTAAAAATTTATTCAAAAATCATTAAAAAATCATCAAAAAAATCCTTTAAAAATCCCCCAAAAATCCCTAAAAATTCCCACAAATTCCCAAATATTAAAACCTCCCAAATCCCCCCCAAAATAATTTAAAAATCATTTAAAAACCATTTTAAAAATCATTTAAAAAATCATGTAAAAATTTATTAAAAAGCCATTTTAAAAAATCATGAAAAAGTCATTTAAAAATGGTGAAAAAATTATTTAAAACTCGTTAAAAAATTTATTAAAGAATCATTTAAAAATAATTTAAAAAGTCGTAAAAAATCAGTGAAAAATCATAAAAAATCGTAAAAAAAACCCAAAAAAATTCCTCAAAAATTCCCAAAATTCCCAATCCCATAAAACCCCCTAAAACTCCTCAAAGACCCCAAAAACGATTAAAAATTATTTTAAAAAATCAGTAAAAAATCGTTTAAAAATCATTAAAAAATTCATTAAAAATCATTAAAAAATCACAAAAAATCACAAAAAAACCCCAAAAAATTCCCGAAAAATTCCCAAAAAATTCCCAAAAAATTCCTCACCTACTAAACGTCGGATCTGGGGGGGTTTGTG